>NC_045729.1:9955491-10257872 GCF_009834535.1 Camelus ferus | reverse complement strand
AAATAGAACATATCTTATGAAGTTGTCACCTAAACACAAGGGACACACACCTCTCTCAGGTTCAGCTTATCTTCAACAACAGCTGGGATAAAACAAGACTTGTTTTCTCTTTGCCACCAGCGGTTTTGTAACTTCTGTTAATAACAGTGGCATTTCTATTTACTGAAATACTCAGCCATTTCATTTAAGAAAAAAAGTGAGATTTAATATTATTTATTTTTTTTTTCACCATTTACAACAAGAGGAATCCCTTGGATGCTCTTAATTTTATTTAAATTAAAATTTTACTTCTTGATCTGTGTGTTCATTTTCCCTCTGGTCTTAAGTAATTTTATAGCCAGATATGGGTGTATGTGTGCACGCCCGCATGTGTGTCTGTTAGAGAGAGAGAATTTGTATCTGTGTGATTTATTTTTTTAAACTCTTCCCAGTAAAATCAATAAGATTTTGCTTTTTTTTCCCCCTTCCCACATTTGACAGATAGAAACATGAAGATAAGAATCATGATAGGCTGTTGAATAGTTTATCTGTTTGTAGTTTAGCTTCAAATATATGACTCTAAATTTCAGAATAGATACATCACTTGGTGTAGTTCAGATAATTGATTCATAAGTCAGCTACATCAGGCAGGTTTTGATGGTATCTTTATAAATAGGCCTGAGCTTTCAAATGCCTGATCGTATCTCTCATGCTGACATGAAAGGCATTTAGAGGTTGGAATATGCTACCAGTACAACGTGTATTTTAGATACAGTTCATGAGGCCTATTAGTTTCCTATAGCACAAGTAACAAAATATCACTGAAATGTAATAAATTGAATGGTAATAAAGAAAGGCTTTTATAATTGTGTTTTAAAGGAGCAATGGGAAATATGACTTCAACATTAGATGTTTAGAAATAAAAACACAAGCAATTTTAGTATGTTTGAAACAAAAGCAAGCATCATAATAATAATAAAAAAAGAGGATTAAAAAGTCCAGAGACATAGCCCCCGGTGCCTACTGCTGAGATGGTTTCTCATCCATATGTGTGTCAGATGGAGCCTGCCTTTGCAAAGTGCACTCACTCAATCTGTCTTCATAATTCAGATGCATGCACACACATCCTTTATCCTAAAATTAGGTAAAGGATTAGGAATTTGCATAGTGAGATATTTGTCAGACAACTGTAAACACAAGATTCTGAGATAGAAGTAGTATATTAGAAAAATTTATTTGTTAATTCTAACCAGATCCTCCATACACTTTGAAATTTCCTCATTTTTCACAGCTACTGAGGCCAAGCATTAAACACCACCCTTTATGCATTATGTCCCCCTGATTGCTGTCCTGTCATGACTTTCAGGTCAGTTCTCACGTAGGTAGAGAATTTTTTTTTTTTTTTGATCACCATGAACTACTTCATTCTAGGTGTTGTTCCCTCACTCCACTTGACCACAAAAATGTGCACACAGCCCTGCGATCCTAGATGATAACTATATCCATTTGAAGAAGATCACACAATGTCACCCCCAAATATGCCACTTTGGCATATTGAGTATTTTGACTTCAAGGCACTTAAGCCGGAGGTGAAAGACAGACACTCTGACCCTTCCTTTTTTTTCCAAAAATTTTCTCAGCAAATATTATCGAAAATTCTTCGGGGGTTAGGTGGGTAGGGTATAGTTCAGTGTTAGAGTGCACGCTTAGCATGCACAAGGTCCTAGGTTCAGTCCCCAGTACCTCCATTAAAAAATACAGCAGGAACACACTGGCTGAATTTCAACTGCCCAAATTTGTAAAGTGTTACTTTCCAAAGGAAAACGTCTTCAAGCATGAAGCTCGGAATTGTCTGAACCAATGGGAACGACTTCGCGTGCCGGCTGTGCCAGGAGACCTACCGCCGGAGGATGGAGCTGCGGGTGCCCTTGCGCAGGAGATGCCCTTCAAGCGTTCCCGCTGCTCGCGGCAGTTCATGACGAAGTTCACCCAGAGCCACAGGGAGAAGCTACATGGAGCCCCCAGACCCCAGGCCTGTTCCACCTGTGCCAAATGCTTCCGTCCCACAGGGAGCTGCAGCTGCACCAGGCGTTTAAGCACCGTGGGGAGACGCTGCCGCGTGCAAGGCATTCGGCCGTGCGCTGCGGAAACGCCCGCAGATGCACATGAAGCCCAAGGACAGGAGGGCGGGGCCGGTCCGGGAGCTCTGCAGCCACGCCTTTCCCCAGATGGCCGAGCTCAACGTGCACCTGAGCACGCACAGGGGCCGGAAGCCCTTCCAGTGCCACCTCTGTGGCAAGACCATCCTTCCGCACCCAAGACCGCCTGGATAAGCACAGGGACACCCATACCGGTGAAGAGCGTGCGGCTGTGAGTTCTGCCCTCCAGGCAGCACCGAGAAGGGGCCCTGCTGAGAGGACGTGGCCAGCTGCCACCAGGAGGACGCCACCAGGGTGGACCCACTTCTGCCAGATCTGTGGGAAAAACTTCAAAGCCGTGGACCAGCTGCGTGGGCACGTCGGACCGCACAGGGGGGTGAAGTTCAGTTGCACCGAGTGTTGCTCCAAGTGCTCCCAGGAGGCCCACCTACAGAGACACATGGCGATCCATGACCAGGTGCAGAATTGCAGCCCACCGCAGTGCAAGCTCTGGACCCTGGTCACTGAAGACCAGACGATGCTGATGGTGGTCGCACCCTGGCCACTGCGGAGCTGGAGGCAGGCTTGGCTGATGTGGTGAAGTCGCTGGTCCAAGATGTCCTGGACTCCCAGCTCCCTGCCCAGGGTCTGTGTGCAGAGGAGAGCTGTGCCAGCCCAGGCATCCTGCAGCCCCTGCTCACCCTCACCGCTGCCACCTCTGAGAGCCGCCACATGTAGCTCCCCCTGCCCACTGCAGCCCACAAGGCCCGAGTAAATCACATGGCTTCAGACTCGAAAAAAATATTTTTTTTTCTTGAATGGTTTACTCTTGATCGCCTTCAGATCTTTGCTCAAAAGATCTTCTCAAGAAGTCTGTACCTAACTTCCATTTAAAATACCCCTCTTTCTCCCAGTTGTGTGGCGTGACTGTCCTTGGCTGCTTTTCTCTGTGGTCCTTGCCACTCAACATTATCTAACACCCTGTATAATTTACATTTTATCATTGTCTTGTCCCATTAAAATATAAGCTATATGAAGGTATGGCACTCAATATATTTTGTTTTCTCCTCTATCTCCAAAGCTTAGGACAAAGCCTGACCTGTAACATACTACGGATACCGTTCATTGTTTTATTTGTTTTTAAAAGAACATACACATTTTATGTTTGTAAGTGCAAAGATAAGAATGAAAGAAACACACCAAACTAATAATACTGAATGCTCTGGGGGTGATCCTTTGAGAATGGTATAGGAGAACTATCAGCATTTTTGTTCTTTATATTTCTATTTTTGAATAGTTTCTACTTATTAACAGCATGTATTTCTGTGATAAAAAGACTGTGATAATACAACTAACCACTAAAGAATAATAGCAGTGTGTGCCATATAATATGCAATCAGATATTTTGGTCAATAAGTATATTATGGGCTCCAACTATGTGGTAAGACCCTGGGTAAATGGTTGTGACAATGAATCACAAGGACGCCACTTTCTTGGAGCTTGAAGTAATATCACAAGGGTCTGTTCATTGCCTAAAGATTGCATGTACTTTCAGCTGTTTATAAAGTTACATTTATGTTTATGAAAAAATGGCAAACTGATTTCCAGATTGCTTGCAAAGGGGCACAAGGGAGGTTTCCAGAATGATGGAAATGTTCTATATCATGATCTGACAGCAGTTACACAGGTGAATACATTTGTTAAAATTCATTGAACTGTGCACTTAAAACATGTCATTTTATGGTATGTAAATTACCTCAGTCAAAAATACAAAAGTATACAACCTTTGTTTTCCAAATTATAACACCTGGTCTTGTAGAAAATTAGAGAGAGGAAATCCATCTTTAAGAAAGAAAATTAATCAATGTGATTAATTAGATTTGGGATTTGATTTAGGTTGAAACATAAAAATCTGTAGCTATTAGTAACAGAGGTAAACTGGAGGAGATGTTTTAGAATCCATATAAAATTTTAACTCTGCAAATCAGCCCAATAGACTCGCTCAATATTCATAGACATGAAATATCTTTAGTTGCCCTTTGATTACAAAAGTAATTAATGTTTATTTACCAGAAATTTGGGAATCACAGAGAGAGTCATCCAAGGGCTAATAATTGTCTGGCATATTCCTTTGCAATCATTTTTCCTAGATACAGCTGTACATGAACCAAATCACACTTACCTATACTTGTATATCTTGCTTTTGTATTTATTATCAAAATGTAGGCATTTCCTTCATGAAATTAAAAGCCACTTGTAGATATGATTTTAAATGTGTGTATATTTTTCAGTGATATTGAGGGAGAATGGTGTGGTGGAGAGTGCAATATAGACACATTCATTTCTGAATAACAGCTCAGGCAATAGCTGGTTTTGACCTAGATTAATCTTTTTGTCTATGCTGAGGTGTGCAAATGATATAATTATCTAAGTTATGCAAAATGCTGGTAACAACACCTTTGCAGAGCACCTTTATATATTTATATAATATTTATTTAAACCATCTAGCTTGTGCTATGTACCTAGTATGTCCTCAATAAGTGATTATATAGTCCACAAACCGTAATTATCTTAACAATATTTTTAGAAAATAATATTGTTTTAAATTTTCTCTGCCTTAACAAAACCTTTTTTTCTGATTAGCCATAGCCTAGATTTATAGACATGTCCTTTAGGGTCACTGATGATAAATTATATCACATGCATCACCATATGCATATAATTAGACTCATCACAATTTCTTTTATATTATAGCCTTCTAGTTCCTAAACTTTTACTTTTGATTATTCTCTGTTTATTGGAATTAAAACATTGATAATCTTTTAGCAACATGAATTGAGTATATTTTCAGAGTATTTGCATATCTGAAAATATCTTTGTTTTGTCTTTGTATTTCAACCAGAACTTTTGTCTTTATAACTAGAGTTTTGCAAAAGTTTCCCTCAAAATTCTTCAGACTTTTCACTTTTCTTAACTCACTTCTTATCACTTAGTTACAAAGAAAGTTAAGCCATGCTAAATTTTTCCCTGCTTTTTCGTTCCAGGAGACCAGAATATGTAATTTTTTTTTCTGAAAACACTGAATTATATTTGAGATGTAGAATTCTATCGCTTTGCACTATGAAGAGAGGGATTGTTGCTTCTACTTTAGGCTTCTGCGTTTATATTCCAGGAATATGTATTATTATTATTTTAGGTTACATCTCAATCTTCATACCTGTAATATTTATTTATATTATGATATGCTTCTTAATATACTCATTTCTTTGTCTTGATTTGGATTCTTAAAAATCTCTCATTTTACATCAGCGCCATTTAACTGGCTTTCTGTAATGCCAGTTCAACTCTTCATTGCCTAAAATGCAGATTTTAAAGTCTGTTCTAGACTTTATTTTTCATTTTAAAATGATTTTTGAATATATACTTTCTTGTTTCTGGTGAATATTTCTATGTTCTTATCTTGAGTTATATTTTCAAAAGCCATTATTATTAATGTGTGTGTATCATGAGGGGCACTTGCCAGTTTATTTTATGTTTCTTGATCCCTATAAGGAAAGATGTCCTGTGGTCTGGTCTGCCAACATATGATGCTCCTACTTTATCATCTTCATCACCTTCTCAATCATTGTTTTCAGAAAGGGCTCTCCGAAATCTCATACTTGAAGCCTGGTTGTTGTGCCCAATCTCGGTATAATTCCTATGCATAATCAGAATTGATTGGGGGGGTATAGCTCAGTGGCAGAGTACAGTGCTTAGCATGCACGAGACATGGGGTCAATCCCCAGTACCTCCATTAACTAAATAAACAAATAACCTAGTTACCTCCCTCCCCCACCAAAAAAAGAAACAGAAAAAAAAAAAAGAATTTATTTAGTTTGGCTGCGCTTTACTGAGGTGAGAGGTGGTTCCCAAATTGGCCATTTTCTCATTACAAGGAAGAGAAGATAATGTAATGAAAAACATGACACTAATTGCTGTGGTTTTTCCAATTTTAAACAAATGCCGTACACAAATAATTCTAAACCTCAGCTCTTTGAACCTCTCCTCTGACATTTCCAACAACCAAATCTCTGTCTTATCTGTGTTTGCCTTTATCAATGAGTACAACACAGACTAAGAAACAGTTTGATACTGTAAGCTTTTTTTAAAAATTTCTCTAGCTGGTAAGTGTTTAAAGAAAGATAGATGTTGGTAGTGGGTCCTGAGTAATAGGAGATCAGGGATGTGGTCATTTCAGAGAATCATTCTCATGGAGGGACAGACAGTCTCTTTTCTGGTGATGCAAAGCTTGTGTGCAGCTAGGACTTAAGGGTAATATAGGCAAACTGTGCATTTTTAGGCCACAAGGTAGCACCAACATAGCTATGATCTTCTCTTATTTCAGTTCTCAGTTCAGTTAGTGAAACACAGAATTTGTTACACGACTTCTTGTTATATGAAACTTCAGTGATATTATAAACTGGCATGATTCAACTTAAAAGATAGAATTTTAACAGAAAATTGCAAAAAGGCAGATTCAGTCCTCTTAACTAGTCAATCTCAATTAAGTCCCCAGATTAAATAATGCATGCCAATATGTGTCCAGTTTTAAAGTTGTGTGATAAATATCACTTACTGGTGGCTCTGGAAAGGTAAAATAAATTCATTAAAGCTATGGTGTTTTATATTTTTTATAGATGAATTCAATTTGTTCCAATATATTTAATAAAAGAACATCACTAGAGAGAGACAATATAAAAATACATAGTATGGATACACAGTACATCTATTGATACAAACACACACATGAGTGTTACTTTTAGTCTACAAACAAATATGTTTATCATCAAAAAAGATGTTAAGAAAACAATGCATAGTAATTTAGAATGATCAAATTCAATCATTTTTAAATTACGTTTGAGCAGATTTTGCCCAAATCCTCTCCTGTTGTGGAGAATAACAATATGAGTCAAACTTAGACTTCTTTTACTGAAGGTGTCAAAATCTTCTGATAAAAGTCAACCAAGTGTTTTTTTTAATATTGTTGTTTAAATGAATTAAACATTCTGCTTCCAACTCAACCCCCAAAATTCATCTCCAAATGTGTTTGTATGTAGAAATCACTCCAAATTTTGCAAACCTAAATAGCTTATCTTGAAAGTAAATTTATATCTGGAAAAAAATGTTTAATATGTTTTAAAATATTTTTATGTGTCTAGTAGTTTAATAGTCATTTTTAAAATTGAGTTGACTGAACTAAAATCGAGTTGTTAAATATTCAGTCTTATAAAAAGGTCTAATAACTGAGGTAACTAATGTTCATACTTACGCATAATGGCAAATAAGTCCATCTCTTACTCTTCTTCAATTTTCTATTTTTTCTTAATTCTTTATGCCTTAGTTGTTCCAGGATTACTAAAATTTACACATTAAAACTGACACTTCTCATCTGCTAAATTCTCTCCTTACAGGAATTAATATTTCCGTTATTAAAAATAATTATCTCTCTAGCCAAAAGAAAATAATCTGAAAGGAAAATAATCTGTTTGGTGGTTTGTACATTTGAAAATTATAATGAACCTCTTCTTTGCTTTGAAATTATATGTTGTCACTATACAGTGTATTCCCAACTTACAGTGTCTTTTTTTTTTTTGACTTGGGAATTTAAAATACTTTAAATAATTTGGGCTTTGCCTGATTTCCCCAGAATTGTAGAGTATGACTGATAACTGCCTTTAGACTCCCTAATAGCTAAATTACAATTATTATGCAAAGTCCTACAATAGACAGTTATATGGATTGTTAAATGACTTTGCCTTTTTTGCAAACTATAATCATTTTCCTTTATTAGCTGAAGGATTTCATAATTTAAGGAAGATGAGAAACCTATAAGTCACGCTTTCAAATAAGGAACATGGATATTGCAAACATTAAATTCCCCCATAAAAACGTTAAGGCATCATTAAACTAGGTTCAGATTAATACAATTCAGTCAACTCTAGATAGATATCTCCCATAATAAGCTGAAACAATACCTAGTGATCTAAGATGTAAAATATTTTACTACAGCCAATTTATAAACCTATAAAACATACAGGTATCATTCAACCTCTTTATTAATAGTGCATGCCTTGTATTAAATCAAAACCATTTTAAAGGCCCCTCCCCTTTGGCATTCCCTTCCTCAGCAGTTGCCCCTCGTTATGTGTTCTCTCACTGAAGCTCATCCAAAGCGAATGACAGCAGCTTTTTTCCCTGGAAGCCGCAGAGGCAATTCCCAGCCTAGTGCTACCACTTAACTACCTTTGAGATTTATAGACACACTTGCTTTCTTCAACCTACAACATTCTGTGGCCTAATGTTGATGTATTTGTTTCTCCATTGTAAGTAGATGTGGTTTTTCTCACTTTGGAAAACTGCAGTTTATTATTTGTAGGTTTTTGCAAGTTGCTTTCCATCCGTGTGAATTATATTCACCAGGAAACTGATATTGGGACAATGCTATGTTATAGACAATTTTGAATCTGTTTGGAAGATCCTTTTTTCAACTTGTTTTTGTCTAATAAGATAGCCAAACATTTCATACTGGTTAGGTTACCAAGGGTTTTAATGAATTATCTGCTCTGGTCATTAGTCACCATATAACAAGCCCCTAGCCAAAAAAAAAAAAAAAAAAAAAAAAAAACCAAGGATATATTAAAATATGCTTATAAATCTGCAAGTGGGGATAACTCATCCCTGCTATACTTGGCATCAGCTGGAGTAGTCCAAGGTTAGAGGCTGAAAGCACCTGAGGTCTCGCTAGGTATATCTGGTGGGTGGGTGTGGTCACGGATCCCAAGTGGTATCTCTGGCCTGGTGCCTTCAGGGCAGTCAGATTTGTACATGCTGAGTCTGACCGGGAAGAGATGGGAGCTCTACCTTTTCCAACCTGGACTCCTAAGTCCTACCCATTACTTCCACCTGATTGTGTTTATTAAGAGAGAGTCAGCAAGGATGAACCACAGTCAAGGTGAAGGGAATCAGACTCAACGTTTTGAAGGGGATGTGTCCAAAAAATGTGTGACCACATTTTAAAACTGTCACATTACAAAAGGTGAAATTAACTCAGTACTTTAAAATGTCAACTCTGAAAAATAATCAATAGTTCATTTCTAAAGTTGCCTCACAGAAACTATTTTTAGGACATAAGTTCTTTTTAAATGTAAAACAATTTTTTCAGCTTTTGTGGTATAATTGGCACATGAAACTGTAATGTATTTAAAATGTACAGCAGAATGATTTCTTGTGTGTACACATTGTGAAATGATTACCGCAACCAAGTTAATTAACACATCTATCACCTCACAGTCATCTTTTTTTTTTTTTACCTGTGAGAATGTTTGTTGCTATTCCTATATTCCATACATCCCTTAACAAGGTGTATCATCTCAGCTTACCTTGCTAAAAAATCAAGGTATGATAAAGAAAAAAATTTAAATCTATACAAATATGAGTGCTATCCTTAACAGACAAATTTTGAACTCTGACTCTTCACAGATACATATGCATGGATTAAGCAATAAAAAGAATTTTCACACCATTTTGAGAGTAGAGTTCCTACATATAACATGGATAAATATGTTCTTTTTAATGCAAAATCCCAGAAGAATCTTTCTTTAAGTGTGAAAATCATTTTAAAGAATGAAGACCAAATATCTAAAATTAAGCTTATTCAGTATACTACTAAGAACAAAATAAAACAAAAAAATTAAAATATAAATACTTAAACTGAGAGATATGTTTATATACATATATAGTCAATAGTAAGATTATAAAAGATTAATAAAATCCCTATAAATAGTTGACCAAAAAAGTGTATCACTGAATTTACTGGAATAACTGCACGACAGTTTATTTCTCATTTACAAAGCAATCTAACCTGAATGTTCCTAGTTAATAAGGAACGTTCCTTCCTCACTTAAGCTTGATGTGTTTGTGCCAGGCAAAGGGGACTGTGCCTCATTACAGTTCTGCACGGAGGTAACCATGAAGCTCACTGTGAAAGGAAATTATCCCATTTGCCAGAACTTCAAGAAGAACTCTGTTGTGTACCTTGAAAGACAGGAAATGTGTCATGTGGTACAAAGTTCTGGGCAGTAATCTAAGCTTTGCCAGTGGTCAGAGGCCTCTATAAGAGGTAAGACTAGAACAGTAACAAGAAAGACTGGAGAAAAATCCTGTGAATCTCACAGAGAGGGCTTACAATCTACAGCTCTTTGTGTATCATTTGAACGCCCACCAGAGAGCATCCACCAATGAGAAGTCACTTCACAACCAGATGGACTGGAGGAACAGCCCCACAGATAACCTGCTTTTCCTCTTGACCACGTTTTGTTTATTTATAGTGGAGCCATGATAACAGTGGCCTTGGTGGCAGAGATGGAAGCAATGCTTGAGCTCACAGTATGGACTTTGCCTCAACCCAGCTTCTAAATTTCCAACCAGCCAGTGTCAGAAATAGAGCCTCAGTGGAATAGTGGAAATGGCACTGTTTCTTTGAGGGCTGAGTGAGTGGATAAACAGGCTAACAGGTTAAACAGGCAACACTGAGATGCTGGCACCCCGGCTCTGCTCTTTCAGGGTTCTGTGATCTATTCTCACTCTGGTGTATCAGAGGCTAGATTTCTAAGGACAGAAAAGCTATAGAGATGAGCTCTAGGTGTCTCTCCTAAAATGGTAGATCATGCCTCATGGTGAGCAAGACCATGTCGACGACATCTCTCCTGCTCAGCCTACTGGTCCACGTCACCCTCCCTGATTCCAGTGCACCACCCTCTACTCAAGACCTTCCACCGTGGTCCTCAGGTTAGCGCTGACACATGTTAACCAACTGGGAGTGTAGCATTGCTTGTATTCCCAGGTTAACTTCTCTGAGGCTTGACCTTACTCATCAGCGAACTGGCTGAAGTCAGGCCTACGTCGGCAACGTGAAATACAGTGGGTGCCAGGCAGAGCAAGGACAGCAGAGGTGGAACCACAGTCCCAGAGGTGGACAGTCGATTCTGCAGGAAATTGTATCCGATGTAATCTGAGAAGCCCCAAAATGTTTCAGGACAACATGGTCTTCAAGGTTATATATTTACCAATTTTTACTTTTTTGTTCTTTCTCTATGATGTGTGGATTTCTAAATGAACAAAAAAAAATTAACAGTTTAATCTAAAAAGGATCTTAGCTGTATAAGTTAATTTCTCTGTGATAATTACCCTTGTTAGCAGAGTGTACAATAAAGAAAGGCAAACATTTTCATCATCAGATCAACTACAAACTAGGTACATAAAGGTAAGGAATTAAACTTCCTAAGGCCTAAGTTATAAGTGAAATTTGTGTACTGTCAAGTAACTCACTAGTTTATTATAAAGACACTTTAAAAATTAAATCCATGCATTTCTATCAAATAGATCATGAACTTCCACAAATTGATAAATTAAGCCCTATAATAAATTAACTATAGGAATGTAACTATATGTTTGATTAAAAAGAAATATAAAATAAAGGTAAACTGGGCCCTTTAGGATGGCAGTTTAATAAAATTACACGAGCAGAGTTTATTTGGCAAGGTAAACTGTACGGTAATCCACCAATAGGTTATCCTGATGCTCTTCTGTGTAATAAAGGTTAAGTGTGAAGCAAAGTGTACGAGACACAAACAATGAAAAAGGCAAACTATACATTTGAAAACACACCTGTGGTTCATGGCCAATCATTTCATATCTCTAAGAGAATCATTTTTAATTATATACAAAGGGTGAATTTAATTATTATACAAATGTTTGAAATGCTCTGATATAATAAATCCCCTAGGATCACATGACTGCTAAACAGATTTCCTTCTCCTTCCAAATACATTATTGATCAGTTTAGCCATTGATTTAGATCCACTGGGCCTTCTCTTTTCTTTGAGTTTGAAGTTTGTCAGGATGTCCTTGATAATTCTGATGAACATCATTTCCACCTCCAGAGACTGCTCTGCTGCAGACAGTTCACAGAATTGGCAACGGTAATCCAATGCCAGCTTTTGCCCTTCTTCCCAGCCAACCTCGCGCACATGGCAGAGATCTTGCTTGTTACCAACCAAAAGCACTGCTGAATCCACGGCTCTGAAATACAAACACACAATTCTTTGGCAAGACTGTTTTAACAACTCTTTTTTTTTTAAAGTTGGTTTATGTCAAAAAGAATTACAGACCAAAAAAAGAAAATAATATTGTATATGTAGTATGTGTGTTATTTGTGGATGTGTGTATGTATTCTAATTTACTTAGGAGAATTATATTAGATAAAATGCAGTAAATGACACAGAAGCAAGAAGGCTCTTAAAACACAGGATTGGAAGTGACAAAAACTTATTCCTGAATGATGGCTCTGTTTACTAACAAGGCATGGTTGTAACATTCTCCACTTTCAATTTCCTTATTGTTTAAAAAAAATGGTATATGTAAAAAAAAAGTCTTGTCACACAGAATGCTCCTAGAGATTAAATTAAGATGTACATAAAAAACCTAGCCAAGTGCCAGGCAATAAAAGACGTTCACTAAGTGATATTTTTAATTTTCTTATCAATTGAAAGAGGATTAACTAATGTCTCTTTACTAATTGAACAATTTAGACATAGTTTTCCTAAGGAAAAACATTCAATACTTGCTGTTTGTTCTTTGTTAATATTCATCATAACACACTCTAAAGAAAATTTTACAATTTTGTGAACTTATACAATTTCTCTGTTTATTTAAGAAATATATTTCTTTGTTAAAGTAGTGTCTTTGGCAAATATCAATATAATCTCCTCAGTTACAGTGTACCTAAAGTAAATTTTTCTAAGACAGAGTTTCACTTGAAGAATATATTAAGACTACTATTCCTTAAATGGCATAGAACTCTGCCAAGATACCTGATATAGGGAAGAAATGGGAAAATGGAAACAGTCTTCAACTCTAAAGAGATATTGCATGGAAACCACGAAACGTTGATTTCATTCACATGAACCATGAGGGAAAAAGCACTGTGTGTACTGGATTCTGAGGGTACTAATAGTATCTTTTTCTATATACTTCAGAAAATTACTGTGAAGAATTGAAGGGAAGGGTGAATGAAAAATTTTGAAGGGTGAGTGTAAATATCAGATGTAATTTTGTAAAACAATGCCATATTTTGCTTTCTGTCTACAGATAAGAGAGCTGGAAATAGACTTTAGTTTACCTAAAGATTGAGAACTGGAAATACTCAAAAATTATTTGGTCAGTACATTAAGAAGATGGCCTGAAAAATGTCAAATACAAGGATTTTTAAAAACTTATATGTTGTTGACTATTCTTAAGTGATTCTTTTGATTTGGGAGAGTATCAAAGTAATTTTATTACTGACCTTTACCTAAGTCATGGTGCTTAAATATAAGGCATCTAATGCTTGAAACAGTGGAGTTCCCTCAAAATCAGTAACATTAATAGGAACTCAGAGCTATGCGTTACCTTAGTAAAATAACATTCTTTTCTCCCACCATGCTTCCATCAGTTTTATAATCAGAAAAAGGAGGTCTAGAGATTAAAGGGTTTACCTAAGGTTAATCAGATATAAACAGAAATTTACATCAACTGACTCCAGGGGAATAACTTTTATCAATTATTATCTTGATGGTGGGCATTTATAAATATCAATATTATCAATGATTTCTTGATAGTGGGCATTTAAAATAGACATAAAAAAAGCACGGATACCAAGTTTCAGTAGTAATATTGTGCTTTTTTGCTTCCCAGATTGGAACGTTATTTTAGAGTTTAAGGACAAATGCGATTAAGAGCACAAAGAATCCCTTACACCAGCATGTTAAACAAAAATAAATCTTTTAAATGCAAAGGCTAAAACAGGTTTTTAAAAGATAAATTAAAATGGAAAATTCATAGGTTTTAACTTACACTTACGAATGCAAAAATAATGCTTTCCTTCAGAGTCATTTGTGTCAAGACATTAACAATGAGGAATTGTTGATCAGCTTTTTATTTTAGGAGGTCAAATGGAGAAAAATATATTCTCATAGTTAGAATTTATAACAGTTTGATTATTCAGTCTATTTTGCTTTGAGAGATTGAACAACCCCATGACTAGGAATTGGATGCCAAATGTAATAAATCTGGATTTATTTGGTATCCTTAACATTTTTTGTGGGAATGAAAAAGAAGGGTGGAAAGGGAACTTATCTTGTGTACAGAGGACAATTATTTTGCAAGTGAGTGTCATGTTAACAATAGAAGCTGTCTTGTAAAATAGCCATTTACTCGGGGCTAGTAACTGTTTATGTCAGCCAGGATATAAAGTATTCTCATCTTATTCCTTTTACTACATGTGTAACTCTCCTGTGGAATGGAAGGTGGATTGTTCAGGGCTGTTAAATTTTGTAATTGGAAGCCTGCATTAAACTCTTCCTAATGATGCTTACAGCTATATGATGATTTACTAAAGAGAATGGAGAGAGGAATGAAAGATATCTCACCTTTTACAATGACTAGTTTGTGGCTCCCGAATTCTGTAGATCATTGCTTTTGCAAAAGCAAACGAAGACCTGTCACTGATGTCATACACAATAACAAACCCATCTGCCCATTGCAGATCACTTGTGAGGGAAAATTTTGCTTTCTGTGGCTGAAAATAAACCAAGCACATTGAACGTGGTGGGATCTGACACCTGTGTTTTACACCTTTGACAGTTAATTAATGGAGACCCATTTCACCAGGAAGAGAATTCAGTAAGCCAAATACTGACATGTTCTAATGTGTAGTTTCTTGTTTCTTTGTCCTTTTTCTTTAATAAAAAGTCATTATATCTTAAACTATAAAGAACTACAATAAAGTTACAGTATCTCATTTTACAACTTTCCTCCTCTTTTTCTGAAAATTTGATAAGCTCTAATTATTGCCCTTTAAATTAATAGCCACATTTTTTTGAAAAAAGAGAATATTGTTATCTTTATTAGTAAATAAAATATATATTAATTTTTGGTACTAGACCTAAATCAGTTAAAAAATATTGATGAGGTTTAGTTAAAAAGATTTTTCATACCCAACAGACTTTGTCCCATGGAGTTGCTCTAAAATCTTGAACAACCGGACATCCCTTCTCTTATTCACATAATTCTATTTTAACCTTTTTGTATTTGAACAAAGAGGTTTGTATTCAAAATATTTCTTACTTAAGCTTTATTGATAGTGGTTAGTTACAAATACAACTTAGCAAAAATATAAACTGAATTGATAAGCCATTAAACTATTAACTTCTGACAGCTACACTGTGACCTGATAGAAATATATTATGAACACAGCCTAATATTGCTATTTTAAAGATATCTGTAATATAATTTTGTCATAACTTTACAGAGAAACTAGATAATGGAATTTATAACACTAAAATAATGTCTTAAATTTTAATAATTAAAATTGAGAAGTAACTTCAAGATTAGCAACTTCACATACTTTTATCCAATCTTCTTCAAATCATGATTGAAAAAAATAAAAGTATTTTGTCACACTTACCTGAGAACAAGGGTCGTATATTTCTAGATTCAATTGTTTCCCTTCCAAACACAAATGCTTATTATAGATAGATTCTGAAAAATATGCATATACCCATCAGTATGGAAATACTCCAGAATAAAAAAAAAAGATAGACTTATATTTGGATCACAGTCCTGCAAATTCAACCAGTCATATTTTAGTTGAGCAGTACTGTGGGTTTTCTTTATTGCTGGTGGTCAAAAAACATGTATATGCTATAGTTGCTAATATATATTTCTTACAGATGAACTTCACTGCTGGATTTATTCCCCTACGTGCTTATTTTCCATTCTATTACTGTGGATCAAATATCTGTGTTTCTACAGCCAATCCATGCACTACGAACAAGTTACCATTTCATCTGACCTACTGAAAGACATGGCTCCACTAATTCTACTTCTCTCTTCTGCATCATAAATTTTTCCTCTTTACTGTATCGTTACTGACAGCTGAATTTCTCCTAACTTAGCAATCCTTTGGATCCCATAATCTCTTTCAGTTATTGCTCTATTCTCTGCTGGCCTTTTGGTAAATATCTACATCTCCTGTTTCCAACTTCTCTCCTCGCATGATTTTCAAAATATTCCAATCAGGTTTTAACTCCAATTACTTGACTGAAACTGTCTTTATCAAGGTTATGGTGGAAAGTTTGGTGTATTGATTTTGTCTTATCAGTAGTATTAACCTGGTCGGGCACTCCTGCCTCCGTAAAATGTTTCTTTCACTTAGCTTTCAAGGCAACTCTCCTGGTTTTTTTGTTTATTCTGTGTTGCTTTGTATTAATCTTTTTCATTTGTCCCACGATACCTTCCCTCACTCCAACCATGAATCCAGTTTATGGATGTCTTCTCTACCTGCACTCACTCCCTTGCTAACCTCATCCAGTCAGAGTCTTTATGTAACAATTATTGCTGGCAATCCCGTATCTGTAGCCCAGACCTCTTCCCTGAACTCCAGACAACCATCACCATTAGACACCTCTATTTAGATACCCGACTGACATCTCAACCTTAACAATCTGAAATGGTACCTCTGATCTCTCTGCAATGACTTCATCTTCCACAGTTTTCTGTATCATTAAATGACATATCCACAGCTCCAGTTTTGCAGGTTAAATGCCTTAAGGCCATCCGTGAGTCCTCCTTTCTCTTATATCCTGTATTTATTCCATTAAAAATTCCTTTTCACTCTGTATTCAAGGTTTATTTGGATTTGTCTGCCTCTCACCACTTCCACTGCCAACACTCTGGTCGAAGCCACCATTAGTTTTGTCTATTACAAAACCTCCTAACTCATCTCTCTGCTTTATCCCACCCCTAACTCCCTTCTTGTACCAAGTCTACTCTCAACGTAGAAGCAAAAGGGAATCTGTAGCCCAATCATGTCACTGGTCTGATCAAATCTCTCCACTGGCTCCCCAGCTCACTTAGCTAAACCAAAAGCTTTAAAATGCCTAAGAATTTCTCTAGTTATCTAGTCTCCCTTTACTTCTGTGATTTCAGTAGACCTCTCAGGCTATTGTCTGTCAAATTCTTTCCACTGGAGCTATACCGACCTCCACACCATTTCTCACATTTTTCAGACAGTTCCTTCCTTTGAGCTTTGGTAACAGTTTCTTCCACCTCAAATGTAATTGCGCAGATATCTATTCTGTAACTGTCCCTCCAGTGTTTTAATACAAGATCTACTTCCGTCTAAAATTGCATATTGACACAAAATCATGACCCGTTCTGGCAAATACTCTGTAACCCACAGTACGAAGATGTAGCAGACATTTGGGAAAGTCAACTTCGGGGGGTTAGCGATGAATTTTACAATCCTTCTAGGTTACATTTGATGAATATTGTTACAGTTTCATTAAACTTTAATATATGTTTTCAGACAGTTTATTCTAAACTTTATACGTTTACTATTGTGAACCATATAATTTCCTTCTAAGACATTTAAAAATATCCACTCTCAAAACTCAAAAACTGCCAGCAGGGGTCACCAGCTCTTAACTTTTTAGAACTTTATCAGTTGCCCTTCAAGCATTCATTTACAAGACAGGGTTTTTGTTTGTTTGTTTGCTTGCTAGCTAGTCCTCACACATTGCTGATCTTCTGTTCTTCTGGCTGTCTTTTAAAATGTCTCTCGGTCTTATATTTTTAATAGAGATGTAACAGCCAGAAACGTGTACACTTTATTTGCTCATGTAACTATATCTTATAAAAGATTAAGGTGATGTTTTTATTTTGTTGTTGCTGTTAGCGTTTTTTGTGAGTGTTGTGTTGTTTTATTTATGCTTTGTTTTGTTCCGTAGTTTTGTAGCTTGTGTGTTATGTTGACCTTTTTGACTGGGGTACTTGACTTGAGTAATGAAATAATACGAATTTCTCTTTCTGTATGTTTCTTCTTTCTATAATCAGTTTTCAAATGCTTGCTCTTGGACATTTACAATGTCATATGGATTGAAGCACTATGTTGGCTACATGTAGGAAACCATACAAAGCAATACCTGAAAGTTATTTTCTAAAATACTCTAATGATGCAACCTCCTGAATGAATGCTAAAGATTTTTGTTGTTTATTTCTCATAGAAAAACACACTTGCAATCATAACTTCTTAATCTGAGTATTATTGAGCCAAAAAAATAATTTCCCTTTCTCCAATTCTCGTATTTCTTTAAAATCTTCATTTTTGTTTAAAAACCAAAAAAACCCTTTCCCCCATGCCTTCAGTCGGGTAAGACAGTAGTATCATTATATAAATCAATTGCTGATCCAAAAATGTATGCAAACCTCTGACAAAATTCCCCACTTTTTATTAACTCCCCACTGTGACATTTCCCATATGTCGTGCTAATTCTGATCAAAATAACAGACATTTATAGTAGAGTTAATGAAATGATCTTAAGATTATATTGAGGTGCCCTGACATCTGTTTTAGAATTTTTCTGAAACTTACATAAGCAAGCTGGATGATGAAGATATGATCTTTAATCAAAGCATAGTTTCCCTCTTATTTGACATGGTTTGCAATAAAAATAAGCATTTATTTTGTAGCCACTTGTGCTTTTATAATTAATTTCTCTTTATCTTTGAACAGATGTTGCTTTATTTCAAAATTGTTTCATTGCTTACCGAAAAATCCATATTCACATGCTCCACAACCCTTGGCACGGAGTTAGGGGGTGGGGGGGTCCTCATTTTAGTGTTTTTAGTTCTAGACTGAAACTAACTGGATTTCTAATCCATCTCAGTTAACATCAAATTGGACAAATTTTATCATAAATGAAAATTTAATTCAAGTACTTATTTGGGCATTTCTAACCAGAATCCGTGAATAAATAAGTTGCTTAAAAGTGCAAAAATGGAAGATTCTGTTAAAATGCTTCTCTGATATTAATTATGATGCTGAAGTTTCAAGGTGAAAAGAAGCCTATGAAGTAGTGACTTACCAAAATTAGAAGCATATTCTCCAACGAATCGCTTGGTAAGAAATCTTACTGTAAGGGCTGCAAAACAAAACAAGCTGGATTTAGGGGCTTACCCATTTTAGGATACAAATAATTTAGTTATATGCATAAGGTTTTACCTTTTAGCTCAAAAATTACCAACCATTCATGAGGACTTTAAAGCTTTACTAACTTCTGATCTAAATGATAATCAGCAAGATTCCCACTGTACAGCCATAAAGATTAGGAGGCTAGGAAGGGATCTTAGCGTGCTGCCCGCTCAGATCACTGTGTAACTCACTAATGCACACACGGGGCAAGTTATCTTTGTAACAGAGACAGATTTCTCATTAAATGTGAGATGCAAGAACTATGCCATCTCTTTATTTTATCAAATTAAATGTGGCTCCAAGGCGCTTCATGCTAGTAGTGACCAGGACAGTACCAATCACGTGCAACTGTTTAAGGATACTGGGACTTAAAAATCCAGGATGTAGAGGAAGGACCTCTAGTGTTGGTTTCTCTTACTGCAGCTCCTGGGTCTGGCCCGTTGTTAGGATGCATTGGGCTCAGGTGGCTTTACTGGTGGCATCCTCACCACCATCATAATGTGACCCCAAACACAACAGCATAAAACAAAAACATAGCTTCTGAGGTCAGGGCACCTGCTGCTCAGTTCCCAGGCATCTAAAAAGCCATTCCCTTTCAAAGTTTTCTCTTCCCAATAATGTGACATTTAAAAATAATCCACGGGTCTCCACGCATCTCTCTCTGCCTCTAGTCTCAGAACAGGAGAATCTTTTCAAGGCCACTGTTTGGTTACTGGTATGTGTGGCGGCAGGTGTGCCGGAGTGAGAAGCAGACGGGATAGTGATGGAGAGAGTTCCTGTTATGTCTATGAATTTTAGACATCAGGAGAACAAGACACAAATTAAAACTTCAAACAGTTACACCTCAACCTGTATATTACATTTTAATAAATATACAGTTAATTGCATTCTTTGCTGTTAAAGTGAAAACTCCTAAAGAAAAATAATATATAGTTGTATCAGGTTATACATATGTTATAATATATATTATATATCATGTCAATATATTTCTCTCTCTTATGGTACTCTACACCATGCCACAGAAAACACCACCACTTACCAGATTTGCCTGCTCCCTCACCACCCAAGACAGCAAGCTTTACATCATTCATCTTGCTTTCCAGCTTCTTCTTGACCTGTCCTGTCTTTCAAAGCTACTGACTTGAGCCAAACATGTGTTTTTTTTAAATCTTTTTTTACTATTGCTGCTCTCATTTCCCTAAGGCCAGCTCCACCCCATACTCCTACCATCCAACAATAACTTTACAAATATTTTCCTACAGTAGTTTTGAACATGACCCATTGAAAAAAAAAAAAAAACAGTGGCATTACCGTTTAGACAGAAAGGTTTATTAAGCCAATTGTTCAGACTTTTAACAGAAACTGAGGTCTCAATCTACTTTCATATACCTGAAGTCTACCTTATCCTAGGACCTAGAAAAAAGATCTCTCTTCATCAATTTACTTTGATTGGATCAGTTTTGCTTTTTCTATTAATACTACCTGAGCCTACATCTTCTTGGGTTTCTTCTGTGAAAGACAAGTGGGGATAAGTTAACCCAATCATGAAAAGAAACGGGAGAAGGAGGATGATGGCCACCTTGGATATTTTAGTTTAGGTTGACAGCGCTGCACGTGAGTATTCCATGTTTTGGAGTCATGTGAGGCTCTCAAGGAGAAACATGGGCACCCCAGGGTTTCACCTTTCCAATGGGCACCCCAGGGTTTCACCTTTCCAATGGGCACCCCAGGGTTTCACCTTTCCAATGGGCACCCCAGAGTTTCACCTTTCCAATGTCTTCCTTAATAAGTAACTTTTCTCTCACTTTTCAAAAAGTGTTATACCAATAGACAACAGTAAGATTTCTGGGAAAAAGTCAATAAAGCGATCAGCTTCATGTTGTTTAAATAGCAGTGAACAGAAACATGCCATGTTTCCTTATGTAGTACTTTATAATTAAGAAAAAGAAATCTAAAAAGGAAAGGACGTTTGGAAGGGATGTTCTGACATAATTCACTCCTGTTATAAAATAAAAATATCAATTTGACATGCAAAAACGATCACTCTTTTATAGTTTTTATAGCTCTTTTCATCAGTTGTCCCTGCTTCTCCACATCCCCATATTACTTTCTTCTCTTTCTCTCTCCTTGTTTGTATATGTATAAATTTGAGAGTTGAGAAAAGTCTACAACAACAAATAGAAGAATTCAACCTTTGTGGATTACATTTTGAGGCCCAGGTAAAGGAGTTTCGTTTCCAGGCTAGGTCTATCACAGGAATACATCCTTCTTAAAAACACATTCGTTTTCCAAACATTGATTCATTGCCACTCTTTATTAATGCTATGTTGGGTTTAATTAAATAGGTCAACAATTAAATAGTGAATTTTCTGCCCTGATAGAGAATAGAGTCTACTAAGAGAAAAACAGAGACAGTTAAAATTACAATAAATATTATCATTGCTAAAACGCAGCTTTGATTAAGAGCTGCAGAAAGTGTATCAGTAGATAAAAAGGTCTTCAAAAGTAGGTAAAAGTTGAAACAGGAGCAGAACCCATAGAAAGAGGAAGGAAAAAGTAACTGGGGGTTAGGGTGATGTGTCTGTTCCAAAAGAAGAAAGAGACTCTGTAAAAAAAAAAAAAAAAAAGGGAAAAGAGAGTGTGACAATTTGTGGTGTCAACAAGGTAACAGCTGAACAACTTACATTTTTTTTCCTTTTATTACAAATTACTTAAAAAAATTTAAACTTAGGCTATGAGCTCTCTTTAATCCATGCCACTGTGTTAAAAGTAACAAGAGTGATTTTTTTTTAAAGAAGTTTACCAGCTGATTTATTACACTATAGAATTAAATGTTTTTCCTCTTTTGGGGAAAATCTTATTCCTATCTTCCCAAGAAACTTCCGATTGATGTCTTTAGGAAGCTTAGTATATCTACTGATAGGAAAGAAAAACTTAACTTCCTAACATGCATGACACTGAAAACAACATATGAATGGTTGTTATCAAGATACTTGCATTCTTCATCATAGCCTCTTCCTCCCTTAGGTCCGCTGGTTTCCAAAAGTAAATCTAATTAAGACATCAGCCTGGGGCTGGATTAGAGTGAAGTTATAAACCTGAACAGAGAGAATATAATTATGCACATACTTTTCTAAGAAACAGAGTCTCTCTCTCTCTCTCTATATATATATATATATGTATATATGTGTGTATATATGTATATATGTGTGTATATATGTATATATTTCGGTCTCAGGTAAATGGTGCTAAAATATAATTAGTATTCTGACAGATATATTATTATACTACCTAGAATTTTTTCACATCTCCTTAAAGAAACATCCATTCACAACCAAAGCAAAATCATCTATTACTTTATTCATTTATTTAATGAACAAAAAGTTATTGAGTGTCTACTACAGAGCTGGCACTATTCTCAGTGCTACAAGCATAACAATGAACAAAGTACTCAATAGATTCTGGTCATGGGAGATGGACAAAAACACAAAAATACGCAACTAATTACATAGCAGGTGTTCATGAATGCTATAATTTTATCTGTTAGTTTTGTTTCTCTGAGGTCAGGTTAACTAGTCTTCACAGCTAATCTCATTTCCCTACAGTTTGTTTTAGAGTAGATGTATAATTTCTCCATCCAAAGCTCCAGATTCACGAGAGCAGAGTGACCCAAACAAATACCCAAGGAGAAAGTACCTGTGTGTCATTATCCTGTTCTAGAACCTTGAAAAGATGGAATACTTCCCAACTCATTTTCTGTGCCTATCATAAACTAATCCAGACATAAATGGTGTACACAGACACACAGAGAACAAAGAAATACCCAGACCAATGTCACTTATGAATATAGATCCCAGGTCCTAAATATATTGGCAAATCAAATCCAGAAATGTATTTAAAGAGCCAACCATCATGTGCTAGTACAACTTATTCTAAAAATGTCAAGTTGGTTGAACAACAGGAAACTTGGTAGACTATTTCAATAGATCACCAAGATAAAGGAGAAAAAACTCTATGACTAACATGCTCCCAAAAACACTTCTTAAAATTTAACAGCTATTTTAAAAAAAGAAAAAAAAACCTTTCATAATCTAAAAATAGAGATTTCTTAATGTGATTAAAGTTACATTTTTTAAAAATCCAAATATCAAAAAAAAAATAAAATAATCTATAGAATTAATGCTCTTAATTTTCCTCTAAAAAGAGGATACTGTTTGTTACTTTTCAGCATAGAGTTGGCAGTTCTATCCAGCACAATGAGGAAATAGTAAATATGGGGGAAAGGAGACAAAATGGTTATTATCTACAAATGCTATTTTTCTATAGCTGTATTACTTACATTATTAGCATGCATAAAGCCATTCAGTAAGGTGGCCGAATAAAAGATAAACGTAACAAAAGCAATAATTCCAAACAGTGAAAATAGTAGCTCACACATGTTTAATATAGTATATAACAGGCAACTTTTTTTTAATGTTTTTTAGGTTTACAACATTTCATCCTCTAAGAAACTTCATGAGGTAAATATCATTAATAACTTCTAACATGGTAGAAATATAGTCCTTTTCACAAGTAAAAAAAGGGGAAAAAAGGAATGCAAAGAAGAATAAAACTAAAAGAGAATGTATAATACTTACATGATGAATTCTCTATTTCTTTACTGAAGCTTTTAAGCTTTGAATATATGGACAAAAATGAACAGAAAGAGTCAATGTTCAGATTGTTATCTGTATTATCTGTAATTATTGTTCAAATTAATCTGAAGGTAAATGTAATGGCAATTTAAAATCCCAACAAAGACAGTTTAATTGAATATGGACAGTCTGCTCTGGAAAAGAAAATATGCAAAAATAATTGAGAAATTTTTAGGTAAAATAGCAAGAAAATATCTTATGAATTAAATCATACTAAAAAATAAGTAAATACTATTTTACTAGAACTGGGTTGATATATTCATTAATAGAATAAATTTTTGAGTGTAGAAATTGAGTACATAGAAATTTGTTTTATTGTGAGTATAAAATTTTTAGCATGTGCGATATATCTTTAAATTGCATTGATACTATTAGAAAGTCATTAAACAATAAATTATGTTTGTACCTCATACCATGAAGAAAAATGAATTATAGATGTTAAAAATCAGCATGAAAATTAAACTTCAGGATCAAGCTGACACATAAATGGGAATCTTCCAAGTAATCTTGGGGAGGAGAGTCTTCCTAGGTAAAAAGCAAAAGGACAAAGAAAAAATACATATAGAAGAAAAATCCAATAATTTTCATAATTGAACTTGGTGCTGATTATGTTAGTCCCACGGAACCATTCCCCTTAGATGTATGTACGCATTTCTAGATTTATTAATGGCAAAGTGAGAATCAGTATACAAATGGATCATTTTCAATCAGAATTGTGGTATTCATTTTACCTCTAATTATAATCCAATTCACTAATAAAGGAATTAAAGTTTTAGCAGAAACACATGTTTTTAAGTTGGAATTACTTCTGGATACTTTCATGTGCTAATATGGAAATTTATCATGGAAGACTGGTGGATTTTTTTTAAAAAGCAAATGGTATTCTAATCTCACAAAGCACATGTTTTCAAACAGCTAACAGATTTAAACTGCATTGAGGTGCTCGAGCATTTGCACATTATGTTGGGGTTAGGTAAGGAATCTAAAGGGATTATTTTACAGGAAAAAAAAAAAAAGACAGCTGATTGCTAAGTTCTATCTTTTTTCTGTTCTCAAAGCACTTTATGCAATTCATCATGGCACAAATACCACAGATAACATTCCCAGCCAGAGATTAGAAGCAATTTCTCTGCAATCACAAATGCTCCAAAACCTCTTCCAAAGAAATTATTCAAACCTGGGCATTTACTCTAACCACATGTTGAAGATGTTACAATAAGTGTGGCTACTATACACAACTTCCATTAATATGAATAGTGGCTACCATCCAAAAACTTCTATTAACCCACAATCAAGTATTTTTTGGCTACAGTATATGAATCATAGAACTAATAATTGCTCAGTTCATCAATTTATATTCTAACAGTTCACTCATTACATGTAACATCAGGTTCCCTAAACAGATTTTTTTTTGGTATGAGTGATTACTTTTGATGAACTGGTTGTTTATCTGAATAAGTATGCGAAACAGACCACTGTGTAACAAAAGGACTCCAGCATTATTTGTTCTGGGAGGGCCGTTTTTAGTCTACACCTATTCATGATTATAGTTTTTGGCTAATAGCCTCTTGGAAGTCTTTGCTTAAAATTTAACAAATCATATCTGAATACTGAACACTAACCTACTCTACAAACCGCAACTAATCTGAATTCTTATCTTTTCCTTTCTTTCCTTTTCTATTCGTCTCTTCTCTTTTTCCTGTCCTCCCCTTTCCTCTCGTTTGCTTTCTTTTTTCCTTTCCTCTTGGATGCTTTTAGGTAAAGATCAGCATTGTTCTAACGTTTCACAATGTTATTCTTTGGTGCATGTTATTGTTTTCATTCACTGTGCTGGTGTTCACTTGGCCCTCTAAATGTGGAGATTTCTGTTACTCAGTTCTGGAAATTTTATTGTAGTTTTCCTTTACCAATTTATTCAGTGCTATCTTATGTGTTCTTTCTGGCTGAAACTCACATTAATTGGATTTTGAACCTACAAGATTGATTCCCAATGAATCTGACATTTTCTCTCCCATTGACCTACTCTATGTCTTTAACTTCTCCTTTATGGGCTATTTCCTTGACTGTGTCTTAAAATTATATAATATACAATTATATATAGTATTGTATTGGTATTGTAATAAAATTTATATGTCAATTTCAATTTAGAGAAAAATACAAAGTTTGATAAATTCTGCAATAGAATTTGAACTGTATAAAGTCCTTATCATAATAAACTTCACCTTTGTGAACCAGTATTGTTCCATGTTACAATAAATATTAACATATTTATAATATATGATTTTTTGATATGAGATATGTGTGTATAATTTGCCTTTGAATAAGGTAAAGACGTTTATATCATTTCCAAGCAATTTAAAAACTCAGTTGACATCATTAATAGAATTGACCTATGACAGATATGCCTTTGTAATTCTAAATCACTTTTAGAGCAAGCTTTGAAAGATAATCTTTCACTTGGGTATCATATTCTAAAGAAATGTTTTATTCAATATGTAATGTTAGTAATTAAATAAATTACATGGGCTTTTTGGGGGGGAAAAGAAAAATGATGAATACCTCAACAATTTTCAAAGGTTTTCAAAGCATATGTGAGACTAAATAATTGAATGGCTTTGCTAATTTTTCTCAGCATGTATACATATAATTGCAATTATCTTTTCAAGGTAATGATTCAGTATTTATTTTACTCCTTTAAATTATTCTTGAGGTGTTTATTGTTTCATAAGGTTTTAGTTTCCCACTACATTGAAAATAGTTAAAACATAATTGCCAATAGTAATTACAACTCAGCTAATCACCCTTTTTGTGTCCTCTAAAAATTTACGTCAGTCCTTCCACAGACACTAGAGATTTGCTTTGAAGCTACTGTAATAGCTTTAGTTTTTCTCAAAAGTTGTAAGTAGGCTAAAATTTTAGTGAGCTCTTTCTTAATCACTTGAAGTTGGTCAGTAGCTACAGTAGAAACAAAAGTGACTGTAATCTTCAAAAACAGCCTTCCTTCTGTAACACAGCTGCTTCAATAGGAAACCAGCACATGGTTTCCCTCAGTGAGTGAGTGTTCTGCAGAAATAGTGAGCTTAAAAGGCTGAGCAATGCGGATGTGCGAAAGACGCGTTACTCCTATTTTCTCAACTCCTTCCATTACATTCTAGAAATAAATATTCCAAAATTAAATTTTCAAAATTAAAACTTAAATATATACACATACAACTGATACAACTGAAATATATATAGAAAACTGAAATAAATAAATAAATATATATAAACACACACACATACACACACACACACATACACACACACACACACACACACACACACCAGGTCCTACAGGTTCTGTTTCTCTGGAAAACCCTCACTAATACAATTTCCAAGAAGAAAATGTATTCTCTCTAATAGAACATTTGAGCTGTGATTTGCTCAGGGTTACACAGGGAGTAAGTATTGAAGCCAGGCTGGCACAAAGCCTGCAGTCTTTCCACCACGGGCACATGGCCACCCATCACAGGGCTCTCCTTTCCCTGCATCTCGGTCCTTATGTAAAACAGATTCTCCCCTCTCTGATTTTTTTTTTTTGCAAGATTCTGATCACTTGTGCTTTAACCTCAATAATATTATTTAACAGGCTTATGATACATATATAAATTTGGCTTTTTATTTCCTTTTACCCCATCTCCTTGTCTATTTTTTAAAAAACTTGACCCTTTTAAGGTACCCTCTTTTTATATTCATAAACATAAAGCCACAGCGAATTTTTTAGGTATCCCTCTATTTTCTTTCTCATTTGGGGTAAAATTGATTTTTTTTTTCGGTTTGACTTTATGCCAAGTCTTTTCTTCTGCGATTTTTCACTACTCTAAGACTCTGCAATGGCTCCCTTACATTTCAGCCAGTTCTGTATTACAGAGAAAGCTATGTCTTGCTTTAGTTTGCTATTGCTGCAAACTAACTACCACAAACTTCACGACTCGAAGCAACACATATTTATTATCTCACGGTTTCTAGATGTCAGAAGTCCGCGCGACACTGTTCAGCTGGAAGTTCTGGTCCAGGGTCTCACCAGGCTGCCATCTCGGTGTCAGCTGTGGCTGCGATCTTCTCTGAAGTCCTACTAGTGAAAGAAGTATTTCCACTCTCCTCGTGTCTACAGGACTCTGGTAACATTTTGTTTTTCCCTTTTGGTTGTCAGCAGTAGCCTCTCTCAGCTCTTGGAGGCTACTTGGAGTTCCTTGCCACATAGACTTGTCCATATCCCCTTGCAAAACATGGAAGTTTACTTCTGAAAGCCAGAAATAAAGAGCTGTCTCTCTAGTGCATGCTGGCACCCGATCATTCTTGGGGGGGGGGGTGTATCTTTTACATATATTTATCTTGTAATTACAGGACAGTTATTGCATCATTTTTGCTGTATTCTAGTGGTTAGAAACAAGTCACAGTTGCTGCCTGCACTCGAGGGGAAGGGTTTATACCAGGGTGTGGCTCATTGGAGATCATCCTACAGCATGTCTGTCACATGCCCTCTTTATTTGATGCTTCTCCTGAACAAAATGTCTTTATTTTGTTTGATTTACAGATGCAAGTATTAATAGTGATGGTAAGATCTCATTTCACATTAATAGATAAGCACGTGTGGACACAGCTATTGTTTGATCGGGGTGTTCTGAGTCAGAGTGCTCCACATAATCCTATTGGCCAGTTATGTCTTGGAATTTTTATCCTAAGGAAGTGAATTAATAAGCCAGCATTTGGAAAATGAAGTGTTTTTACTTGCATTGTTTTATTGGCTAGGGTCAGGAAGCAACCCACCCTAGCCATGAGATGCTCCAGTGAGAAAACTATGTGCTAGCTTCTTGTTCTTTCCCACTGGGTAAGTCACCTATTTTGAAAATAAAAGAGCAGAGCTGACTTCATTTCAAAGGTTCAAGAAATATATATTGATTGCCTACTGTGGGCCAGACACCACTCTAGGGCACTGGGAGTAAGAAAGGAAAACAAACAAAATCATCCATCCTCTGGCCTTTGAGGAAGCCTTAATATTTATGTATCAAGTAGAAACTGATATAAGCACAGAGTGCCATGGATCCAGAGATAAGAGAAACCTCACTAAATTCTAAACGGATAGAATAATAGGCTGAATAATTCCTCCCTCCCCCCTCAAATATCAGGTCCCAATTAATTTCTGGAACATGTAAATGTCAAATTATATAGGAAAAGGGTGCCTGCAGATGAGATTAATGTAAGGCTCTAGAGATGGGAGATTATCCTAGTTATTAGGGTTGGCCCTAAATGCAATCACAAGTAGCCTTATTAGAAGGAAGCAAAGGGATATTTGACAGAAGATGAGAAGACAATGTGGGCACAGAAGCAGAAATCGGAGTAATGCAAACACAAGCCAGGGAAGGCTGGTGGCCACCAGAAGCTGGAAGAAGCAAGGAATGGGCCCTCCCCTAGTGACTCTGGCGGGGCAGGACTGGCGGACACCTTGATTTCGACCCAGTGAAGCTGACATTGGACTTCTGACCTCAGGAACTATAAAAAAAATACATGCATGTGGTTTTGTGCCACAGCATTTGTAGTAATTGTTCATAGAACCCACAGGAAAGTATTACAGACAGAGAGAAAAGCTTGAGCAGAGCCGTGAAAATAGGAAGCAGATGAGAGGCACTGGGCACTGAGATACCTCTGTGTTAGTTGAGAGCAAAGAATGAGTGAAATTGGTGGGAACTGAGGGTCATTTAAAAGGCAAGGAGAAATCATGGTAGCCTTACATGGCATGCTAAAGACATTATCCTGTTGGCATAAAGAGTCATCAAGAATTTTTAAGTAGGAAAGTAATGCTTTATTATTTATTTATTATCATGTATTATTTATTATTATTATTTATTATTTATACTCCACTCTGGAAAGTAATATAAAATATAGTTTGGGGGTAGCACAATAAAGGAGGTAAGAGCAGCTGAAGTAGAAGCAGGAACACATATTAAAAGACTATCCGGTACTCTCAGAGTTTCTGAGTTAGAGTAGCAAGATCAAGGTGAAATTGCTTTGAGAATTACGTAGCCAATAAAAATCAGAAAATCTGGAGACGCTGTTTGAAAAAGGGAGAGTACACCTCAGATGAGCAGCAAATTCTGACTTAAATGATTAGGTTGATAGTGATGTCATTTAACTGAGTGTTTGCTGTTGTTTCATTTCACTGTGAGAAGCAGTGTGAAGGAGCAGATGCTTCCATTAACAGACACGGTAAAGATACCCTGGGGCCGGCAGACAGTTGGCCATGCAAGTCTAAGGCCAGCCAGAGAAGAGGCTGAGCTGGTGGGACACACAGTTCGTCTTATCGATTCATTTTCAGTGCAGAGTTCAGTTTTTTTTTTTATGACAGGGACTTCAAATTGATGTGTGAAAGATTTTTCTTTTTTGAAAAAAACATCTACTTTGATCTCTGGAGAAGAGAGAAAGCTGTTCACATAGACTTTTCCGCATTTGGTTTCTTAGGTTTCTTAAGCCAAAGTGCTTAGATATTATGGAAATCCTAAAAAACATGTGAAGTAAAATATTTCTGCTTATTTTAACAACTCCATAAATAGGCATTATAGATCGTATTTTTCCCAGTTTGTAGGCAGGCATGCTGAGACCCAGAGGGGATTTTAAGTATGCAACCCAGAGAAATATTCTAAGTAAGCAGAAGTTAGAATTTAAGCTAAGTTTCTTTGATATATAGTCCCAGTGTTCTTTCTCCTCCACCATATGCCTCTTGGCTTTAAGACATTTCTTCTCAAAACTAAATGATCCTTGTTCTTAACGCTTGTTGAAGCTGATTTTTTATCAGCTTGTAGTGCTATGTAACAAAATAAAAAAAGTTACAGAAATAAATTTTAAAAACAAGGAACAGTCCTATAACATACAACATGGCACTTACCATATAGCAGGTGTTCCAACTGTCATTTATTGATTGTTGTCTGACAATTCTGAGTGTTCACAATCAAACCAAAGTTAATTGCTGAATTTTTATTTTAATAGACGAGATGTATGTAGCCAACTTATTATTACAACTTCCATTACAGAGAGATCCTTTGTTTCTGATAGACTTATTATTTATTTACCTAAGCAAATATTTGTGCTCTGTCATGCTAATAATTAAGTTCTTCCCAAAGGAACTCCAGCTGAGAACAGAAACCTTCCCATGAGAATCTGAAACAGAGTTTCCTTTTGCAAATCTCTGCAATCTCCTGGTCCTTATTCTTAGACTTGTTTTCCTTATTCAGTGACGACATTGTTTAGTTAGGTTCCATACGAGTTGCAAAGGGAACTGGATCTTTTTACAGGAATCTTTGAAAATACAGTCACAAAAAGTGTATCTGATCAAGGAACAACATTGACAATTGTCTTCCTCAAGAGCAAAAGGTTTTTATACATTTCCAGTGTGTTGTTTCGTTTTCTGCCCTATACGGTCACATTTTAAAAAACCATTTCTACCACGAGCTCGGATTTGTTCCCACTCTTCCCTGTCCACCAGATTTAATATGGTCACAGTGACCATTTGGGGAATGAGAGTTGAACAGAAGCGCTCCACTGGACTTTAGGCCTGGACAAGCCAGCTATTCCTCAGGGACTCGTCTCTGTGGCTGGGCTGCCCATACCCACCTCCATCCCAGCCAAGCACACCCCCCCAGTCTGGAGCACTTATTCTTTACAAGTAAGCTTTAATATTTCAATCAAGTCTTGCTGAATCTGAACAGAATGAATACATAGAAATAAAAGGTGTTCAAAGATATTCAGGACACCATAGATGGTAATAACTCTGGGGCTAATCAGTGGTAAAGAAAATGAATGAGGAATTCTGAGAGATATTTGTGACAATTTGCAGAAACAGAATGGATTAAGGACGATAAAAAGTTTTCGGGTCTATAATACTGGGATACTAACTTCCTCACTAACAGGAGTGGGAAAATTGAGAAGAAAAGATAATTTGAATTCAAGATATACTATATTTGAGAGTAAGCTGATTATTTAAATAGCTATTAACTTTATTAAGTAAGAAATACGTTGCATAGGATTTCAGCGATAGTACTCCGTTTTAGAAAAGGGAAAACAGGAGTGTCTGGATGTGAATATGAATTCGGCTCCTAGATAATCCCTATGGAGAGATGGGCTCTGTTTTATTTTTTAAAACTGTATTTATTTTTAACCTTTTGGATGTAACGATTCCTCTTACAGTGCCCATGTAGCTCTTATTTACTAGCCCTTGAAGTCCTTTCCCAGCAGGTTGGGTTCTGGTAAAGCAGTTTCCTCCTGAGGGCAGGCCTTGGTCAGAACAGGGTGATCTGGCATATTTCAAAATGGTTCCTTGTCCTTTCCCCTTGCCAGAAGGTTTTGTTTTGTTTTGTTTTTCCTCTGATACACACTGTAAGCATCTCGTAGAGCTCCTGGAGGTAAAACTCACAGAAGTATAGGAGCCTCCCTGTGACTGATCCCCCTGGAGATGTTAACTCACACTTGTCTGCAGGGAGCCTCCAGCAACTCGCCCCCCACTGCTCAGGTCTTTCTCTCCCGGCGCTGGTTCCCTCAGAGGTTCATGCTTGTGGGCTTCTGCTCTGGTAAGCTGTGAGTCTCTATACATGCCTGTCTGTCTCTCTAACTTTGGTGCAGTGGCTTGCCCTGTGACCTCCCTTTTCTGATAGATCTAAGAAAATCTGTTGATATTTTAGTTTATTCAGCGTGTTACTTGTTAGGAGTGAGTGAGTGGTGACTTCAAAGCTTCTTGTATACACACCAGACCCCATGTTTCATTTTTAAGGCAAAAGCATTGGTATTAGAAATCTATGCAGCACGCTGGTTGAAATGCACAGGGCAATTATTATTATACTTATTTTACAGATGATAAGACGTCTGGGAGGGATTAAATAATTAGCCCATGATTATATAGCCACCATTGGCAAATCCATGCTTTCAACAGCTTTGGCATTAATATTGCACTTCAGACTTTCTTAGAAAAGGGAAAGCACACTGAGGGAATTTCCAGCATTTCTGAAGCTGAAATACACATTTTTAGAGAGTTGGCATCTTGTAAGTCACTAATAAAGAACTCAAGTGCATTTAAGTATTAGGCAGGTAACATAAATGTGTGAAATGATAAGAAGTGAACCAAGATAAAACAAAAGTGGGTTCTACATGGTGGTTAACTGAAGAGTGAATGCCTACCCTCATTTAAACGTGTTTAAGCATGAAGTTAGAAAAAATAAGCTAAAATTATCTGGCTGGACCTGTGCCCCAAATCACTAGCTTTTAAAACCTCCTTGTAAGTGATCAGATTTTAATTTGGGGGGTGAATTTTTTTTTAAGCTTTAAAACGACATAAAACATAATTAGATTATGATTTTCAACCATCTTGAATGCACCCAAATGTAAGAAATGAAGATTTATGTCCTCAAACTATTCTATTGGTTCAAATCCAGGACTAAAATATCTCACAGAGAAAACCAAAAAAGAAAGCGAATACATTACCAAAAATAAAGCTGAAGATAAATTGTTAAGGCAAGCTAAAAATAAACATATGGGAACCAAACAAATACACTTATCATGAAAGGAATCTGATTGTAGGACTAATACCTCTTTAAAATATTTTGTTAGGTAAAAATACAACATGAGCTCTTGCAAACCCTACATCATTTAAACCTCATGAGAAGCGTGTCAGTAATAGAGTTTTTTTTCCCCCTTAATCCTCAAAAATCACATGGTATTATTATCATCAGTTTTTACAGTCCAAGTAACTTTTTTTAGATTTATCCTTATATAAATGTTCACCATTGCCTCTTAAATTTCAGACCTTTCCTATAGAATAATTTCCTTTTCTTGAAATTACATCTTTATAAGTTCTTTAGTGACAATCTATTGGGAGTAAACTCTACGCTCATTATGTCTGAAGGTCTGAAATTGTCTTTAAATATCTCTTGTTCATTAGAGAGAATTTCTTTGAACATATTAGTTGGTATATGTATTTGCTCTCTGAAATGATTTTACTGTTTTATTCTGCCTTCCACTGTTGCTATCGCTCCTGTCAGACTTTGAAGGCAATCTCATTTGCTTTCTGGCTTTTTTTTTCCTCTAGGATCTTTATCTTGTATTTGTTATTCTTCAGTTTTATGATAATGTATTTATCTGTGAATTTTGTTTTACTTCTTAAGTTTGGGGTGTCTGTGTTTTTATTCAATTAGGTGAAGTCCTCAGCTAATGTTTATTTAATAACAGCCTCTCAACTTTCTATTTTATTTTTCTGGAACACCACTGGATATATGTAAATGTCCTCTTTAGACGTACTACAGTGTTTAACCTCTTTTTCACGCATTTCTCTTTTCATCTTTGCAGAACATGCAGCTTTGTGTCACTCCTTCAGATCTATATTCCAGCTCACTAATTTTCTCTTCAGCTTCTACTTATCCGCTTCATTAAATTATATGCAATATGAAAAATGGATGATTTATGAGATGTTAGTAAAGATGCTACCTGTAGGATTTAAGGAAAATAAGGAATGGTGCAGTACCTTAGGGGGAAAAAAATCAGCTGGGAACAGTTACTATACCTAAACCTGAAGGCATAAGAGGAGAGAGTGAAGCTGGAAAGAAAGCTGCCTGGACAGCACCACCTAAGAAGATTTCTGATTTTCGTAGAAAGATATAGCCAAGCCTAAGTGAGCCAGCAGAAAAAGAGACTGGAAAACAATACCTCAGCCTCATTCTCCTGCCACCCTCCAATTTACTATAACTTACTACAACAGGTCTTATTAGCATAACCCAAGCAAAAGCCAGGGTGGCAAGGATGCAAGTCAGTACAATCCATCCTAGTCAACATTTCAAGGCACAGAACAAAGTAGAAGAAAATGGAGAGGCAAAGAGAAAACACCCAGCACGATGGCCGCGTTATGATTCTCTTGTCTTTGTAGTATTTCTGATTAAAGCTCTCTATAGGATCACTTTTTAGATTGTTCTCTTCAAAGGAACAAAAAAACCAAGAAGAAGCAAGTGCTGCCACTCACAGTATCGTATGTCAGGACGGAGGTCTTCAGAAATGTCTTAGTCATTCAACACGGAGATCTGATACAGTCTAAGTGTTGTCACTCACCATTGAAGTCAAGAAGTTCACTGAAGCACTGGGTTAAAGTAGATATTAGATTTATTAATTAAGGCATTCAGCTTTGGAGTGGATGTGGCTAAATTTTCTTTTGCAGAAAGATAAAAGTGTAACACTCACCTGTTTCATCTTTATTTTTATTCATTCCTTCAGTTGCAATTATCATCATGGTCATCATCATCAAAACCTCTGTGTGTGACTGAATTTACAGTTAAGAAAAGCATTTCAACACTTTTTCACGTAAGAAAATCTAAAATAATGTTAGATAAAAATCAAGATCATTAATTTTATTCTCTGACCTTAATTCTAGTTTGTGGCAGTACACTAGTTTAAATGCATAATCTTTAAATAGTCTCAGTGCAGCTTCCTAAAGCCTAAAAATCTGGGCTCTTGAAATTAATTGCTCTTTCTTGGTCATTTTAAACTCTGATCCAAATAAACAATTTAAATCTATCTGTGAAGGGATAATTATGCCAATTAGATTTAGTTGATCTAAAAAATTAGAGCCCAGAAAATTAGTTTTTATATACGGCTATTCAAATGTTTTATAATTTTTAGAGTTTATATTAAGTTATCTTGAGTATTTTAACTTCATTTTTGTCAGAATAGAGGACTAAGAGTCTATGGTTTTCACAAGAGGCTCTCTCTTTAATGCCCTACTCCAGCTTAGTGGGAGAGCCAAAGAGCATGAGTAAATTCCAGAATCCGTCGTTTCAAAGTCCTACTGTAAACATATCTGATACTTAATTGCACCTTGCCCTTTCTCCTGCCTGTTTCGCATCAGCCCCCCACGCCACCCACTTCCTCTTTCCTGCATCCTGCTGACTTTTTTAAAACACTTCTGCTTCTGGCCTTGGCTCTGGTATATATAATTTCTGACCCAGTTCTCACCTTCTGGTTCACAGTTTGTCCTTATTCAAACTTTGCTCACATTTGAAACAAATTCCCAATTAATTTACTTATCAGGTTTGGCCTTTGGCAAGTCTCCTAAGTTCTTAGCACGGCTTTTGTGAATACAGATCACCATGTTTAGGACCAAAACCTCTCCCAGCTTTAAGTCTAATAGATTCAGATTTTCAACATTATCAAATCCTCTATTACATAGATTAACAAGACTTGGAAAACAAATAAAAACTGTTAATGTCATTTCAAATTGGCAACCTGCCTGTGCTAGAGAACGTATCTGACCTGTGGGTGGAAAATCAGCACACAGAAAATATGCTGGTAAAGCTGACCTTTTATATAGCAGGGCAGTCTCAAGAGTACTGCTTTTGAGAAAATGACATAAAATGACCTCTGAGATAATAGAAGATGCAACAAAAATTTGTAATGGTTAAGAGATTAAACTCTGAATTTTCAGCACCCACCAATTACAATTATATAAATTTGGAAAATGTTCTTAATCTTTTTGTGCTCGTCTTTTCATGTATTAAATGGGTATAATGAGTGACTCTGTCAAGGTGGTGATGGAGGAATAAGTCAGTGCATAGAAGTAAGCACTCAAGAAGTGCCATGTCAGTATGGTTTCAGAGTTCCTTTTGAATCTAGGAACCTTATGATTCTCCAAGTATAAGAAGTGCAACTTTTGCTGGCTTTTGGAGTAAAGGCCCTATAAACTTCTATGCAATACATTTACAATCTCAAGCCAAGATAATACCTGGAAAGATGATTTTTCTCTTAATGAGGGATCCTAATACTTTAGTGCATCTAAACTGGAAAACTTGTTAACATGCAGCTCCTAGGGCCACAACCCAACCTACTAAATAAGAATTTCTAATCTTAAACAGATGATGAGTGGCTACAACACAGTAAGAAAACCCTTCTCAAGGTGCTATACCTAAAGACCCAAGAAAACGAGATGCCTACGGAAACCTAGTGAGCCTATTCATCCAGCTAATCTGGTGTAAACAGATTGGTCCACCAGTCACACATGTCTACCAGGTCCCAAAGTAATGCCTGCCCAAGTATATTCAACGGCCATTGCTCTAGAAGCTGATGTATCTGACGGGTAGGGGGATGTTCCTCAGTGGAACTTTGTACAGGGAGCATGGGAGAGATGGAAGTTTAAACCATGTACTATAGAATGAGGGGCCATTTTGCAGAGTTGGTGTGTTTGAGGAACTAAAAACTTACACTACTTAATGTAGTAAGCCGAAGAGGAGAATTTGTATTAGATGATGTACAAATAGACCCATGGGGCAGATCATGGAATAACTTGTAGGTTAAAGCAGATTTTGAATTGTATTTTGAGAGCTAGAGGAAGTCTTTATAGATGGCCACTTTTGCCACTGTTTACAGAATGTGTTACTGGAGACAAGAGCAGAAGCAGAGGGACAAGATAGACGGTCAACCCAGCAGCCTAGGCAGAAAAGACCAATGGCTTAATTAAAATGAAGCAACAGAAATGGAAAGAAGAGTTTACATTCAAGATGTATGAAGATAGAATAAACAAGAATTGGAAATAAGTTAAAAGTAATGAAAAAGGTAAAGGAAGAAATCAAGATTCTTCAAGGATTTTAGGTTGAGGAAAATAGGATTTATGGTACCATTTACTGAGATTAAAAAAAAAGTTGGTGGGATCTGAGAACAACTTAGAAGATGTGAAGAAACAAGAACTTCATTTTGAACCTCTTGAAATTTAAGATATTAAATATGAGTCAGCTTCTCAGAGAAGATGCCTGGATAAAGATGTATTTTTGTAATCATCAGCATAAAAATGGAGAGTTGGTATAAAAGGAAACATTTCTGCCAATCTACAGAGATTTAAACTGCTTAAGAAGTAATTATTGCCATGTATACAGTTTATGTATTATAATTTCGAGTCAAATTGAATCTTAAAGGAGAGCTTTCTTTCTACGAATGCCTTTACCATTGAACCAGCAGTATCAATGTAACCTGGGAGCATGTTAGTAATACAGAATTGCAGGCCCCATTCCTGACTCAGTGGATCAGTGTGTACATTTTAACACAATTCCCAGGTGATTCATGAGCACATTAAAGTACAAGATAGTACAACTCTGGTTTACGGAATGGTGGGGAAGAGGGAAGAAAGAGTTAAGGAAAGACAATATGCTGCTACATGTGGGAAACTGGGGGCACTGACCTGGCCTCCAGTGCTCTGAAACGTCTCTAGGCAAACTTTAATATGCTTTTGTGCTGCTGCTGCTGCTGCTGCTGCTGCTGCTGCTTCGAAAACTATACAGAAGAATTCACTAACCTATACAATGAGAAAGGAGTATAGTTTTCACTGAAGTCAACAATAATAATTTATGCATCTATGTATCCTCAGTACCTATCTGGGATTTATATGTAAATGTCAGTGTCCCGTATCTTCAGGCAAAAGTGGAATAAGAGAAGGCAAGTGATCAAATTCAGAGCAATTCTTCACCTAGAACCATAGAATATGCAACTAAGGGGACCCAGACATCATTTAATTCAGCACTTTTTGCTAAAAGGTATTTTAAAGGAGGCCTTCTGCAGAATTCTCAGTTGATTGTTTGATCTTGTAAACTTACATCACTTTAATTCCAGACCATTTGTTTTCTTCTTAATTACTATTTTGAAATTTCATGTTTCACGAAGCCTAGGTAAGTCAATGTTTCATGGCTATTGTATCATTCTCTCTAGATCACTTTTATTATTGTTCTTTAGTATTATAACGTAATTTGAACTTTACAATATTTGTGTCATTTTAATCAAAAAACTCCACTTTTCAAGCTAAAAGCTGCTCTTTAAGACTAAATGACCACTGTGTGTGATTGTGAATAGTTAACATAAATACATCAAACTGGGTTACAGAATAATTGAATTAATTTAAGAACATTCATAGATTTATAAAAACTTTTATTATAGCTTTTTTATTTTTTTTTTTTAATTAAGTATTGTAGTTATTCTGACAGGCACAAATGTACCCCCACCAAAAATCTGGCTTGGATGTTGAGACTCAAAACACATCAAGAGGTTCTGAAAAGGTTTACTACTCACATAATGAGGCTTTCTGGGGAGAGCAGTGCAGGCTCCCAAGCAGATCCAAAATGGCTTTGGAGAGCAGGGAAAGGGGACTATCTTAGCTTTTACTGTGATTAGAGAGTGGGGCTGGGGCAAGGGTTCCAGTGCACATAGCCAGTGCTTGTGGTGTTCAAACTTCCTGCTAGCACCGGAAGAGGAAGTAGTTGGGTCTTCTTGTCAGCTTGTCCAGATGTGAGGGAGGAGGGAGTGGTGTGATGTGAAAGCTACCAGCAGTCCAACATTATAAGTGCAGTCAGAGTCTTATTACAATAATACATATGTTTTAAAAATTGAAGTATAGTTGATTTACAATGTTGTGTTAGCTTCTGGTGTGATTCAGATATATATATAGATAGATAGATATATTATTTTTCATATTTTTTCCATTATGGTTTATTACAAGATATTGAGTATAGTTCCCTGTGCTATATAGTAGGACTTTGTTGTTTATTTTATATGCAGTAGTTTATATCTGCTAATCTCAAACTCCTAATTTACCCTCCACTTTCCCCTTTGGTAACTGTAAGTTTGTTTTCTATACTTATGGGTCTGTTTCTGCTTTGTAGATAAGTTTGTTTATTTACTTATTTTTTTAGATTCTACATATAAATGATGTGATCACATGGTATTTTTCTTTCTCTTTCTGGCTTACTTCACTTAGTATGATAATCTCTAGGTCAATCCATGTTGCTGCAAATGGCATTATTTCATTCTTTTTTATAGCTCAGTAATATTCCATTATATATAAAGATATATCATATATCTCACCTCTTCTTATCCAGTCATCTCTCGATGGACATTCAGGTTGCTTTCATGTCTTGGCTATTGTAAATAGTGCTGCTATGAACATTGGGGTGCATGTATCTTTTCGAATTAGAGTTTTCTCTGGATCTATGCCCAGGAGTGGGATTGCTGGATCATATGGCAACACTGTTTTTAGTTGGTTAAGGAACCTCCATACTTTTTTCCATGGTGGCTGCACCAATTTACATTCCCACCAGCAGTCTCCCTTTCTCCACACCTTCTCCAGCATTTATTTGTAGACATTTTAATGATAGCCATTCTGACTGGTGTGAGGTGGTACCTCATTGTAGTATTGATTAGAATTTCTCTAATAGAAATACACATTTTATTTAAAATATTTAGGTGCATTGGTCAAACTTAAGGAAAGAATAATTTTGGGATATCTTAAAAATATACATCATGTGTTTCCCAATAATTAAACTAATGGCAATCAATAGCTACTTAAGGACTGCAAGAAATTTTCAATATAGAGATAGGTGTAATAATTTCTTTGATAACTCAGATTTTTCACCATTCTTTTTTACACGTTGCAATCTATTTCTCACAGTTCAAGATGTTTCTCACAGTTAGAAGGTTTATAATTTAAAACATTCTAAAGAACATGCAAACATTTTATATTGGTTTAAACAGTTTAATTTACATTTGATTATTTTAAATTAAATGTTCTCCATCTTTTAACAAAAAAACCTATCCTTTTAACTAATCTTCTTATTTACAAATTTGACATTTCTAGTAAAGTAAAAACGGTTACAAATTCACACACACACAAAAGTGTACTGTAAAATTCATGAGGTTTTATGGTAATTTTAAAATGCTATGACTTGACTCTCTAATATTGACTCTTATTCTCTGACCTGAAGAAGTCCTTACTGTATTAGCAGAAGATTATCCTAAAAACCTCAGCATTTCTGCCGTAATGAGAGAACAGAGGTTGAAAAGTTCTGAGCCTTCTCATGACTTAACTGTTTCTACTTTTAGAGCAGGACTGACCTTTCTCAGGAACAGGGTTTGAAGGGACATTCACATGACTTTTGGAGACTTTAAAAAGTTAGAACTTTCACCCTTGATTTTAATATGATTGATGTCCATACATTTCTTATTTTATAGCTGTGGTGAATGGTTATGATGAAAATCAATGTTATTTTGACAATCTGGTGGGTAAAGACTCTAAAGAATGTTCTTTTCTAAAAATAGCACAAAATGTCTATTATGGGAATAGGAGACTGATAAAGCAAATGCTGGTTAACTAAGAAGTTGTCATTTCTATTCTGGATTCATTTTGTGTATGTGTGTCCTCTCTTCCTTTGCTGAGATTTAAAAATGTACATGATAGAACAGTGATTTATATACATAAACTGGCATATGTTGGAAGAACATTGTGAAGCTGAAATATACCATTCGTCTTTTAAAAATGAATGAGAATATTTTTTCTGTTGAAATTTTAGTACCCATCAAGCCAATTCAAAATTTACTTTGACCTTCATATTTACCATGGTCCACCCAGATATATTCAGTCTCCCCTCCACCTAAAGTTTTCAACAACAACAGAAAACATCCAAGCTCATAGATACAGAGAACAGATTGGGGCTTGTCAGAGGCAGAGAGGATGGAGGGTGAGCAAAATGGGTGAAGGTGGCTGGGTGGCATCAAAGGTACAAACTTCTAGTTATAAAATAAATAGGGGATGGATTGCATTTTTGAAAGTCAATGAGAGGGTAAATTTTAGTAGTTGTCACCACAAGAAAAAAATGTTGTTACCATGTATGGGGACGGATGTTAATTAGAGTTACTGTGGTGATCATTTTGCAATAAATACAAATACCAAATCATTCTGTTGTACGCCTGAAACTAACAGAATGTTCTACATCAATTATACCTCAAAAAAAAAAAAAAGATTTCAGTGTTTATCCTTCCATTATAAAATTTAGTCATATGCTGCCTTGACTACTGTTTTGAATTTATTAAACTCTACTGAAGCTTCTACTATGAAGTTCAGTCTTGGATTAATATAATTCAAAGAACTATATTTGAATATATATATACACACACACACACACACACTATATATATATATATACACATACACAAGCAGAGTGTGTTATATATATGTATATATATCTTTATATCTGTATATATCTTTATATATACATAATCTTTATGAGATTGAAACACAGATGAGAAAGTGATCTTGGGGAGAAGAATATGCATAAACCTCTGGGACTGGGCAGAGTATATAAGGACATTTGTGCCCCATACGCTGACCAGATAGCACCCATGAGGAGGAAACTCTTAATAAAATTCTGTCCGGTGCCATCCTGTGTGCTTACAAAGCATCCATAGCAGGAGGGAGATGACTTCTAAATACATAATGTCCCCCACCAATGCTGATCTTCCAACTACCACTAAAGGATCTGACTGACAACAGCAGAAACAAATTCTGAGTCTTTGATTTGGCACAGTTTCCCAGGAGCTCCAGCCATAGTGGCAGGTTGCTTCATTGGAAACCCCTCGCATCATGGAAGGAGTAATGACTGATGCTCAGATGAACAGATTCATATACCAGACGAATATACAGATTCGCTTTTCCTGTCTGAAATGTTTCTGTCGGCACCACCACTCATGCTTTATCTGTCATTTTGACATTCCACACATCGTCACGGCATTCAGTTCAAAGGAATGGCAAAATAAACTACCAGAGACTCAATTATGAAACCATCTGGGATACACAAACTTTACGTTTGGGATGCTCGTCTGTAAGATGTGGTGTAGTCCTCAAAGCCGAGGCCACATCTGGTGTCATCTACTCTAGATTTATCTACCCCAGTAACAGGGAAACAGAAAAGAACATGTTTCCTCTCTTATTTGACAGCTAATAAACCACTTTCCCAAATCTGTAAACTTTATCGGTTGGTTGGGAGGTTGAAGTTCTTAAGAGAGAACTGTTTCTACTAGGGCACAATCATGGTCCTATTAAACTGAAAGCTGAAACAGGCCCTGGTCGTTTGGGGGCTCCCCATGCAGACTCAGGCAAAGGGACCGTTGTATTGGCCACTGTGACTGACTCTAGGTCCTCAAGGGAAACTGAGCCACTGTTACCCAATGAGGACACGGAGGCCATATTGAAAACCAGAAGTTTTCACTGATGCACTGAGTATTCCTTTTATGGGAATGCTAGTACATTGGAAATGTTTAAATGACAACTTCACAAAGACTCGACCACGAAGGATTCAATCTATGTAAATATGCAGGTTTTGGTCACCTTATCAGATGATGAATCTCGTCTAGCTGAGTTACTGATAAAAGGGAACCCTCACTCACAAGCACCGAGTATATTATTTTGTTTTTACTCAACATAAACCTTAATTGGCCAAAAAATAATAACTTCTTGTCAGTCATCCTTGATTCACAGTTTTTTCTGTATTTTAGCAGCAATAAAATAATTTGCCATCAGAAGATTAGAATATAATTACTTATATAGTCATCTAATTATTTGTGAGATTTTTCCTTTGACACTTAATCCTTTTAAAATCTGATGCACAGTTTAAGGTATTTATATGTTTCTGCCTTACTAATTAATCGATAATCTTACCAACTATTATTGAATGATTTTAAAATTTAACTGTATTATATAAGGAATGATTTCACAGATGGTTTGAAATATCTTTATTATTTATCAGCTTATTTTGTACGTGGTACAACAAATACATATTATTCCAACTGCTGGTGACAGCATTTCTTTCATTATAGAACTTTCTTTGAGGAGGAGCATAGATTTGATAAATTAATTAAATGATGTAGACATTTTTCTGATTAAAAGTCAGAACTGGTGAACAGTTTATCACAATGCAGTACAAATCTTTCTCACTTTCTTTCTTCCCTCCTCCACTTGCACATCTACCCGGCAAATTTGTCATTTCTTTTTGTTCATTCTATTCCTTCCTCATTTAAATGTTGCTCATTTAAATGTTACATTTTATACCCAGTATGGTTCCCACTGTACAAGGTTTTTATCGTTTAGATAAAAGCTATCCCCTTGATACACAGCTGGCTTCCAATATGACCTAATTGCTTTTGTGATATGTGTCAGACACCTAATGCCACAGGGAGCATCACTGAACTTTTCCCATAAGTAAATTATATTACTTGCAGATGAACTTGTTCTGTAACATGTATCTGGTAAGAGTTTCATCTCATTTAGTAGATGTATAACATCAAATTTCATTGAAAATGTGCCAGCAATCACTAAATATTTTCCATTGTGTATCTCATATCCCTGATTTATTTTGGTTGTTCATCACTTATTTCTAAAACATAATTTTGTTTATGAATATTGATGTTGTAATGACATCATCACAAATTTTATGCTTTCATTTTAGTGATTTCTTTTTATTTTCAATTCTAATGTACTACTCAAAATGCGTAATTAAAGAAGTTTTACTGAGCTGTATTTTTTGTTCAGTTTGCATGGTTATTTTATAGTTATTAATATATGCCATATCACTTAAAGTCCATGGACCTACAATTCTGAAAATTAATTGGCTTTCATTTCACATCCCTGTCATTTTCAAGAGATAAAAATTTTGTCATCTTGCTTTAGAGTACGTTTAAATTTTACATTGAAAATTTCAACTTTAATGCCGTAATTAATTAAATGTTTGCATCCTCTTATATGAGTGAAACACTTTTCAGTTCACTCTTATGAAGTATTTTGGGGAAAAAATGCATGGGCAAAGAGTAGCAATAAAATCAAGTAATGGCTCTACTGAAAGCTTAATATAATTACATTCATCTTTCATTTTAGAAATTGAGTTCTCGTGAAAAATAATCATGTTTACTACATCTATTACTTTGTAATATCTTAGTCTAATGAAATATCAAACAGAAGCATGGGTTGGATGGGAGCTGGTAGGGGAGAGACATTTTGTGGGTAAAATGAAATGAAGCCACTGAAAAAGCACTTATTCTTAATTTATTAAGAACTGAGAACCTGACACTGCTGGGGTGAGGGGAAAATACGGATAGAAATTTTAAAATCTTGGTTCATAAACGCTAATACCTATCACCCAAGTTTAAGTAGGCATATATTTTTTGTACTTATCTGAACCTATCAAAGCAAGCATATGAAATGTTTGCCTATAATTTACCAAAAGTACTAGTTACTTACAGGGTCTGCATACTTCCGGATTTCCAGCATAAAATCACTTTAAATTAGTTTTTTTAAGTTCTAAGATGTGTAAAAATGCCAGAACTATGTATAAAACGATAGAAGAAATTAGATACTAACGAGTAATGGGAGCAATCAAATAGTCTGGGGACTAAAATGGAACTGTAATGACAAAGATGGATCGAGAATATTGATGAGAAAGCAGCACAATTAGAAATTAGTAAGAAAAGCGAAGTGCTGTAGGATTAATCAAGGAGAAGCATCAGGTGAGGAAAGTTCAACAGGGACGTAATCACCATGAAAGAGCACAGAACACGGATGTTACATTGTTTCCTACGAATTTAAAGATATTGGGGCAAAGTTTAGAAACATTAAATATTTATGCAAAGTGTAGCCATGATTGAAAGAATTCAATCAACCCACACTCAAAAACATTTGCTCTATTTTAAGAATTGCTTAAGAGAGATAATGTGAGAAGCAAAAAAGCATAGAGAACATACATGAATGTAATAATGTAGAAAAAAATGTACATAAATAGATATCAAGATTAAACCTCACCCTGAAAATAACTCTGTTTATGTCAAATACAAAGACTACTAACAATTTAAAATCTGCTAAGAACGGCACAAATTTCCCACTACATTTCTAGTTATAATTTATGAAAACAGAAAATATGGGCTAACCAAAGTAAAAGTGTGTTCAGCATGATCATACAGCAAACTTTTAATATGGATGAACTTACCTCTTCTGAACTCTCCTTTAAGACAACAAAGGAATTAATAAGCATCATTATCTATCCTGTCTTGTACAGATTACATTTCTTTTTAAGTCACAGGCATGCTTGGTGACTATTTCACAGAATATTTTAAGTCAGGTAGCTGAACGTCTAAGTGCCCTCTAGAGCAGTCCAACATTAATCTTATGATATGCTATTTTCTTTCAATTTTTGTTCAATAAAAAATGATTTCATGAGTTAAATATACAATGATTTTAAGTGGTTTATTATGTCACTATGAGCAAAAAAGTTAAAAGACATAAGACCTACTGGTTGAATTGTTGTCAGGCAGTATTTCTCCAGCTGTAATTATTAAAGTTAGATAATATTTTGGTTTATGTTTAATGCATCTGTAATATGTAGCAAAGGAAAGTAAAATAACCATTCTAAAAGTTTAAGATGAATAAAATGTAGTTTGAGAAAGAACATATGCACTCAAAAAAGACTGGAAACTCCGTGGCCCAGGATCTATAATTGTAGTGAATACAATGATAGAACGTATATGCAAGGGTGTGTGTGTGTGTGTTGGAGACTTGTTAGAAAAGGCTCCCTGGAGTTGGTACTTGAAATGAGTTGCTTTATTCATCTGAAGGGGAGAGTGAAAATTGCAAAGTTTTCCTGGAAAATGAGGCAGCAGAAGTAAAGGCACTGGGCTATGAGGCAGCGTGGTGTGTCTGAGTACCGGAGATTCTGTGCTGTCAAAAAGGAAGAAGAAAAGGAGTTCTTCAAAATGAGGCTAGTAAGGCTGGTAAGACCCACTCATTTAATTTAATGACTGTGTATGCCATGTGAGGAACTTAGAATTCAGAAGGACTTGGAGAGGTACCGATCAGTTTTAGACATGGGAGTAATAAGCTTGTATTTGCTTTTTAGATCCACAATTCCGACGTGAACATAGATAGATTTAGCACTTCTGTTTCCAGTCTAATCTAACATGGAGGATTAGAATTACTCAGACAACTTTCTCCACCGATAAAACTACAATATCCTACAATATGGAGTAAAATATACTAAAAATAATTATTTAAGCATGCTGCTGACTTAATGAAAGCAATAATTTTGAAAGGAAAAGGGAAGAAATTGCAGAGATAAGCTAGTGCTAGGGGCAGCATAAGTCCTGAAGGTAGTTGCCAAACACAAATTAGGGCCCTGAGTTGCTATCTAAACACCACCAAGGCACAGAGAATGGGATATAAAGACCTGACTTCGACTTCTGTGTATGATGGAGTAGCTGAATCTAACTAACCCTCAATTTACTAACAATTGGAAAAGCAGAGGGGGAATAAACTATTTGATGGCTCTGGAAAGCAACCAAGACATTTAGGAATTGAGGGACTGTGTTCCTTGAAACAAGGAAAATACACAGGGTGGGCTCCACATTGACCCACAGTGGAAGCCAGCATGTCGGAAGCTTTTGTTTCCTGAAGACCTCATTCGAACCTTGTGAAAGGTTGTCAAGAGATCATTTTTTTAAGGATTTTCTATCAAATGAAATATCCTCAGCCTAAAGGAGAGTTTCATTGGTAGGTGTCGAGTGGTGAAGGTGAGCTTTCTTAAGGGTCTTCCAGAGGACATGTATCATCCCTTTAAGAGAACACTGTAAGAATATTCTAACACTGAAATCTCTCACGATCTGAAAATGTCTACACACACACACACACACACACACACACACACACACACACACACACACACACACCAGGCAGCTTTCACTACCTACTAAGACTGGAGAATTTCATCATCTTACAATCACAAGGCAATTAAACAAGGCTTTTCCTGTCTCTTACTTTGCAACTCCCTCCCCAATCCCTTCTGACTCTGCTTAGAGTCTGTCATGTAAATATCCCACTATGCTATGACCTCCATGCTGGGGAAGCCACATATAATCTACTGCCCAGCTGAGTTTTTAGCCAACAGCCAGCATCAATGCCAGACATGCAAGGGAGTTATCCTGAACAGCCAGCCCAGTAGAATCTTCGAATGACTGCAGCCTCATCTACCATCTGACTATGACCATGTCAGAGATCCTCCAGATAATAACAGTGCAGACAAGCCATCCCCCAATTCCTGACCTACAAAATTATGAGCAAAAGAAATTCGTTTTTGAATCATTTATTTGGGGGTAACTTTAATATGTCAACAGCAGTCAGAATAAGAAAGCTGTGATGATTGAGATTATCCACCAAATATTCACTCCCCATTGATGTTGGACTTAGACTTGATTTGCTTGGGTCAAAGAAAATCCTTGAAATGGTCTTGCACAGGGGACCTTATCCTCTACAACTTACGGAACTGTGATGAGAAGAAGCTTGTACCCCTTTACATGGGGACACAGAATGGATCCATGAATAGCAGAATGAGCCTGATTAGTAACAGGGAGACACACAGCTTGAAGCACAGTTTACCCATCTGAGCCAAAAGTCAGCAGAACCGCCTCAACCGAGCTGCAGATCTGAAGTGTAAGTCCTACTGTGGTATGCCGCTGAAATTCTGTACCCGTCACGCAGCAATGTCACAGAAATACTTGACTGATAACAGATGCTCACTCCGGAGACAATGTATGTATCTTATTTGGGGTGGAGGTGAAAATCAGAGCTGGGGAAACTACGGCTCAGTTAAGACAATGAATAACTGAAATTAGGGAGACACAGCAGTAGGTGATGAAGAGCATGGGACTTAGGAAGGCACCTGTCTGTCACAGTTGTAGCTACCTCTAGAAAAATTATAACTTCTTTTTTTGAAACGGAGGTGAAAGAAAACAAACAATGGTTCCAGAAAGCAAGATCACTATGAAGGAGGGGTGGATTTCTAGATAAAGATTACAGAGTGTGCGTGATCATGGAAAAGTATTTTCACGCATTTTAAATTTATCAGGCAAAGATTTTAAAATTTATGGAAAGCAAAATAAACAGAGGGCTACAGACAGTGACTTCATCTACATGTCACAAGGAGTTTCTGGCTGTCTCATCCTCCCACTGGAAAAGGCTGCTTTGGTTGCAGCTCACAGACATAAACCATGATCCCATTCTGACCCTCCAACCTCCCTTCTCATCTTAATCAGGCCACCAAGACAAGAAACATCCTCTGCTTTCTCTTCCACTTTTGTAAAGTCAGGATGTAGACTGCCAAGCTGTACTGTCTAACAGGCAACTGGACAAATTTCTGTTATAATTATCCAGCACTGCTGCTTTAAAATTTACCATTAAACTATCGTGATATTAAGTCTTTACTTTCACTAACAGATAACAATTTTCTTATTTTTAAAAAAATTTTTGTTGAAGTGTAGCTGATTCACAATGTTAGTTTCAGGTGTTCAGCAAAGTGATTCAGTCATACATATACATACATTTTTTTCTTTCCAGATTCTTTTCTATTATATGTTATTGAAAGTGTGCTCTGGCCTTAAGAATGGTTCTGAGAGAACAATTCAAATTTTTTCCTTCTCAAACAGGTCTCAGGATTTTCCTATGTTAGGAAATATCAAATGTTTTCTTAAATATGGATGATGGATGACCCATTTATAAATATTAGTGTTCAACATAAAATGCTTCCATCTGTAGATCATCAAAAGCTGTCCTCTGACTAACCAGAATTCACTTGTACTACCAATGAATATACTAATTGATTTATTTTCATAGTAATACTACAAATATATAAACTTTAGGGCTTTTTCACTAACAGGGAATACAAAATAAATGATTTGGTTTTTCTAAAATAAACAGACTTTGCCTAACATGACTTACTCCAATCCAAAATTTCCTATTACCCAACTCCCATTAAACACATTTTTGGGTCTAACTGTCAGAAAAATGCATATGGAAGAAATATAGTGCAATTTTGGGCTTACTGTCTAGCTGCCTTAAATTATATTCGGATCAATATAGGGAAAATCACAGAAGAGAAAAGAGATGACTCTATGATGACCAATAAAGACATTTTCAATATGTGTTAGTATTTATTATTGTGAAAACTTGTGATCATTTAATTAAGTTGCCTTATCTTTTGCCTTAAATTCTTTATAAAAAAAGCTACCATAATAATTCAGCCAAATAAGCACTCCAGAATTTTAAAAGTCTATTGACTTTTTTTTTTTTTTCTTCCAAAATCTCCTCAATAAGATTTGTCCCTAGAGAATTCTATAAAAGGGACAAAAGATGTCCTTGCAGCCTTGGCTCTCTCAGACAGCTGGCAGTTTAATGACTCACTGTATTTATAAATGTTCCTGATTAAGCTCTTTTATTTTTTATTCTGCAGTTTCATTTATATCATTACATTTCACACAGAATTTTCTCATTTCTGCTACCTGATTCATGTATCATTAAATGTCCACTTATGCGGTTGATAGTCTCTTGTAAACATCAAGTATGTTTTTTCTACTTGACCTTTGATAGTCTTCTATATAGATCTTTTCTTTCAAATGAGCAGAAGTGACTTTTTGCAGGGAAGATATCTGTAATACGGTGTGTGAAATCATTTATCTTAAAATCCAGCTTCAATTACACATACCCTGATATTGAGAAAAAAATACTAAAAGATAATGCTAAAAATTAATTATGTCCCCTGGGTTTAGTTTTACCCAGATCTTGGAAAAGATGTAACACTGAAGCAGCTGTTTGCTTACTAGGGCTTTAGTTAAAGTTTCCCAGAGCACAGTTTGATACTTCAGATCAGAAGATGTACAACAGAGTGTTAAAGTACAATTTGACACGGAAGCACAAGTTATATCAGATGTGAAATTCCACCATAAGTTGCCAGACCAAAATATAATCTTCCAAAAGATAACTTGGTCTAAGATTCTTTTTAATTAATTTTTAGTTTTATTATTATTATTTTAAATGGAGGTACTGGGGATTGAGCCCGGGAGCTCATGCATGTTGTGTATGCTAAGCATTTGCTTACACTGAGCTACACGCCCACCCACCTTGGTCTAGGATTCTTGAACCCTCCAGTCTACTTTGAGAACATACGACAATATAATGGAAGCACCACTGAGGAATTTCCTGCGCTGAGAGCTCTTGCCCCCCTGTCAAAGTGGGGTCCTCTCTCCAATGCAAGCTGTAGAAGGAAGCCTCCGCGGGGAGTCTCAGAAGTCTATTCTCCGAGGTTCTCAGACGAAGGGGACTGGGGCCTGAGTAGTGGCTGAGAAAGCCAAAGCTGCCTTTGAGCTGAGGCAGGACTCCTACCTGGAAAATCTAGAGACCAAGGAACAAGCGGATGGACTGTTCTGGGGACAGATAAAGGCGCACTGCTGCCCTGCGATCGGTCTGCACCTTGAGAGTTTTCAGACATGAGGTGCCCACATGTTTCCCAGGGATGAGAGTCTCACATAACTGGGGAGCAGAAAGAAGCTGGAGGTACCCCGACATCCTGGGAGTCTCAGTCATCCACCTCAGGGAACTTCAGGGGAGGAAGACTTGGCAAAAATCCCCCGAAGAGTCCCGTGGAGAGAGAGCTGGAACCAGCTGCTGGGGCTGAGAAGCTGGAAAAGATCCACAATCACAGATCATCCAATCTCCTCGCCGCTCCTCCCTCCTTCCCTCTTCCCTGAATATGGCAGGAGGCAAAATTTAAGCTGGCTGTGGAAAACCTGGAGTAACACTGAGGCAGGAAGGATAAATCCCAAATCAAGTTTGGTATTTGTATTTTTGTAAAGAACTCGACATTCCAGCTACGAAGTTAAGCCAGCATTTGCAAATGAAAATGTCTTGTAAGACTTACCTATAAGCAAACAGAAAAAACAGGCGGCCCACCAAAGCTCTCTATGGCCAAGGAATATTTACCCCAACTGAACACATTTTGAAGGGATGACAGCAGGCAAAAAAAAAAAAAAAAAAAAAAAGGATGTTATTACATTATGAGTTCTGCTTACTCAGCATGATCATGACATAATTTTTGAAGGATTAAAGCAAAGTACTTTATCGGGTTGAAAACACATTGCACTTTATTAAAAATAAAGACATTTTATATTTCTAAACAATTATACTCCAATGTTAATTACTTATATTACAAGGTTCCTAAAGTTATATTAGTTAAAACTTATTTCAATAAATGTCAGGACTTGGACTTAACTGGAGTTTCAATCCAGAATGAGTAATAGTAATTTGCTGTTCCTAAAAGTTTTCAAGTATGAATTACAAGCATTTGAAAAAGGAGAATAGGTCTCCTGTGTTTATACTTTCCCCTCTTCAGGCCAACCATGACATCTGGCAAAATACACCACCCTTAAATGTTTGGTGACTGATTCACTTGGGGGTTTTAAATATTCAAATTAATAAAATTAAGAAAAATGAAGCAAAAGTATATTCAAATTGATAAAAGTTCACATATCTAATCTGTCTATGTGCTATGAAGGTGGTTATTATTATCTCCAATATCAAAAGAGAAAAACCAAGGCTCAGAAAGTTTGTGAGTTTCCTCAAATCACACTGCCAGCAAAGCCGGAAGTGGAAATCGGAGTCACTGACCCCAAAAGCTGCACTCTTTCCACTACACTGTATCAGCTACAGCCAGCCAAATTAATTCAGTAACAAACCTACCTATTTGCTAATGTAATTAATTAAAATTAAGTTATCAAAATATTACTGAACCAGGTCACCTTACAAAATCCTTGATTTAAAAAAAAAACAAAAACAAAATCACAGATCTCTCAGAGCGTACCAATTTGGTTGTTTGAAACAAAAACAAGTTCTGAGTTGTATGGTTTGTTACAAAACCAGGAAAAATCTGGAACTGATTTGTCTTTAAATATTTGCAAACGATAGAATCATTCATTCCTTCACATTTTGCATTCACTGACGCCTCGGGTTACCTGTTGGGCCAGCTGCGCCCAGCGCTGCTCTAGGCTTAGGAGATCGACCTGGGAACGAGACAGTGTTCCTATCCTCATGTAACTTACGTTTATACTGGAGAAACACAATAATCTCAAACAAATTTTACTAAAGCCTTCCATGTAATAAGCATTTTCTAAAACAGAAAATAATTTTTAAATCTGTTTTGAAGGAGTTATTTATATAAAAATTGAAACAGAAGTGCTGATTCTTCTTGACAGACAAGTACTAAAAACATAGTACTTCATACCTTCATATTATTGAATCATATTATTTATTGATAAATATAAAAATACCCTATTATCTTTAGCAGCAATATCTTAAAACACCACAAGAGGGTGACATTACTCTTTAAAAACAAATCTTTGCTTCAAAGTGTGTAAGCAGTCCAGTTTCTTAAAGCCAAAACTGAACAGTTATTTTTGTTTTGTTTTTTGTTCTTATTTTTTAATGTTTTCAAGGCAAAGATTTTAAAATAGCAGTGTAAATAAATGAATCACCAGAGCTTTGGCAAACACTGACATTTCACTCTTAAAATTCTTGACCTAAAACTGTTGTGGCTCATCCGTAAAGTTTACACACACTTTTTTCTTGTGGAATTCCACCATGTGGACTTCCCTTGGCTGTCCTTGATAATGATCTGCAGAATGGTTACATATCAATATAACTTAAAATATCTTGATATCAAAAAAGAGTGCATTGATGATTTCTAATTATATTAAAGAGATGACTTGTTTCAGGCTTATATTTATTTGTAAGTGTCAAAAGCTAAGAATTTGAACTAGCAAAGTATCCTAAAATAATCATGTAGTGTTTCCTATACATCGGATTTTGTATTTTCCCTATTTATCAGATTGTCTTGTTCTCAACTCCACATCCTAATGCTCCTCACATTCTCCTCTGAATCACAGGAGAATCCCTTTCCAGTGTGGTCCTAGGTCAAGATCTGACGGTGAGAGGCTCTCATTTGAGATTTGAAAAGTAGAAGAGAAAGAAAAAGCCTCATTTTCTGACAGCAGCTGCAAGCAGGGAGATGGGCAAGCAGTAGATCGATATAAGGTTTGCAGGGACTTCCAAAATGACACCCCCATAAAACCATGCATCTCAGTGCTACAAGCACCTGGAATAAGCATGCTTTCCTGATGTCATCAAGTTGATAACATCTAAGTGAGCTTCTGCAAATGACCCATTTGAGGGTGCGAGGCAGCTGAGATCATTGAGTGCAGTGTAATTTTTGTAACTTCTAGCAGCATCTTTTTCTGACCTTTATTCTCCAGTCCATTTCAATGGATGTGTAAACCTCCAACTCCTTGTACTAAAACTGATATCTCTTGGAATACATAGAGTGGCATCTGCTTTCCTGACTTAACCCAGACTGATACATACCCATAAATTCCAAAGATAAAATGAGAACGGATCGTGTGAAACTGTACAGAAGGTGACGTGACACTCTCAGAAGTATAGTTACAATAATCACAACAAACTCTCCCATTTAGGAAGAAGGGGAGGCACATAGCAGTCACTGATCCATAGCAGTTGTGAATTCCTGCTGGCACATTTTACAAGACAGCATATTTGGAAGACAAGGAATGTTCCTTAGTTAGAATATCGTTATGCTTGTCCCCTGGGAGTAGCTTGCCAATCCTTGTTCTTTGCATTCCACCTTCTGGGTGTTCGTTTCTTTTTACTCCTCATCTACATCCAAAGAACAATGCTTCTTGCCAGTAGAAATTTAGGAAATCTAAGGCCATTACACATCTTGAAGAGCCTCACTCTTTCAATTTAGGCTGACTGCACTTTGGCAGTAGGATCCTCTAAAGCACTTTACTGGCCATTTATTGGCTGTCATAAACAGCAATGTCAACAGCAACGTCTACAGTTGCCCACAATCAAGACAAAGCTCTCTCTGAAGTTGTCAAGGTAACCTTGGGGGAGCCAAACTCTTAGTCTGTTTGTTCTGAGTCATCTTTTGCAGTGAACACATTTGCAGGGACCACTTCAATCCATTTAGTTTTCTGCTCTGAAGGGCTTATGAACACACATTAAATTGAATTTTGCTCGTCGGTTGAGTGTCAATCAGTCTTTGTTACTCAGAACATTTTTTAAGGTTATACTCCATTTATAGCTATTATAAAATATTGGCTATATTCCCTGTGCTGTACAATATATCCTTGTAGCTTCTTTCTTTAATACATTATAGTTTGTACTTCTTAATTCTCTCCCCTTATCTTGTCCCTCCCCACATCCCTCGCCTCACTGGTAACCACTAGTTTGTTTTCTATATCTGTGAGTATTTGTTATTGTTGTTGTTATATTCCCTAGTTTGTCTTATTTTTTAGATTTCACATGTAAGTGATATCATACAGTATTTGTCTTTCTTGGTCTGACTTAATTCACTAAGCACAATAACCTTCCAAGTATATCCATGTTGTTGCAAATGGCAAAGTTTCATTCTCTTTCATGGCTGAGTAGTATTCCATTGTAAATATATACATACACCACATCTTCTTTATCCATTCATCTGTTGATGGACACTTACATTTCTTCCACATCTTGGCTGTTGTAAATAGTGCTGCTATGAAAACCGGCATGCATATATCTTTTCAAGTTAACATTTTCATTTTCTTTGAATATAGACTCAGGAGTGGAATGACTGGATCATATGGTATGGATCTCTGCACATTTTTGAATGCATCATTTTGGATATCAGAAGGAGTTTTATCTTTTAGCAATGCAAGGATTTCTCTAATAAATTGCACTTTCTAATTATCCAATGCTAGAATATGAAAATATAGTTTAAAGTTTTGTCTGATATCCAGAAACTCTGCTAGAGTCTCTTGTGAATTAAAATAATCACCTTTAGAGTCTATATACAAAGGCATATTTTTTCAAAATATTGACAATATTATTTTTGTTCAATCCTTAAAACTCTGTTTTATAAATTTCTTTTTCTTGCCTTATTTTACTGGCCAGGATCCTCAGCCCAATGTTGAATAGAAGTGTTTGCTCCTTTATTCATTCAAAATGCTAGAGAAAACTATCAGTGTATCACCACTGGCTGTAAGACTGGCAGTTTTTCACACATTCACACTTTATATTAAGGAAGTTTCTCTCTGCTCCTACTTTACTAAGAAGTTTTATCATGAATACTTATTTTTTTTTCCAAATGCTTTTCTGCATCTGTTGAAATAATCAAATGAGTTTCTCCTTTATCCTACTATTGTGATGAATCCCGGTGTTTGATCAAAGAATGTTTTTAAAAACTCCTTGAATTCTTAACATGAGCTCATCTTTTTCATGACATATCATGCCTTTTATACACAGCTTGATTGGGCATTTTAATATTTTTCCTAGGACATCTGCATTCATATTCTTAAGTAAAACTGACTTATAATGATCCTTTCTTGAAAAGTCCTTGTTAGGTTTTTGTAATAAGTCTTGCTAGATACCAAATGCTGCCTTCAGCAATGAGTTAAAAAGCTTTATCTCTTTTTTTTTCACTTTATGGGATGATTCCCCTTAAATGTTCAGTGGAAATCACTGAGAGAAGCTGTAAGTTACTGTATTTAAAGATCTTAAACTAGGGTTTCATTTTCTAAATAGTTTATAAATGACATGATTTACACATGTAATCAACATAAAAATTATTAGGGAAGTATTTTGCATTTTTTCATCATAACTGAAGTTATTTTATGTTTACAGAATATCTCTGTTCAGATAGCCACAGATCAAGTGCTCAGTAACCACTATGAGTCCTAATATATTGGACAGCGTGGCTTTGGGGATTGCATAGTTATCTTACAGAAGACAGTTTCCCTGAGGAACTAGCTAGATCCACAATGTATTTTATAGGAGAAAGAAAAAAATCTTTGTTATCACGGAAAATTTTGGAGTTTTTTATATTGCATCATATTTTACATATCAAAAAAGTACAAAGATATCAACAATCATGACTTCCTCTGCACACAAAAATAGCTTTGAAATATATAAAGCAAAAACTGATATAATTCCAAGAATAATTCATAAAACTTGAATAATTTAAGGAGGTTTTTAAGCATGTCTATGAAAAAAGTTATTGACAGTAGCTCAAAATTTAATAAGGTTACAGAAGCTTTGAATTAAGTTATTCTAATCAACATATATGTATGGAACCTATATCTCACAAATAGACACTATTTTTTAAGCATTCATGGAGCATTTTCTTTGTAATTTTTATGTGCCACTCAAATAAATTATCAATAAAACTAAAAAATTCAATATTATATAAACTATTTACTCTCAACATAATGTGATTATATTAAGATTAAAACTAAAAAGAGATAAAAAGTCTTATATATTTGGAAGCTCAAAAAATACAAATATAAATTTCTCAATGACTCAGAGGTAAAGAAAAAGGATAATGGTTTTCTAAAACCTTCAGAATTAGATTAATTATTAACTCATTACTGAATTATTTAATTCATTACTGAATTAAATACTATTAGAGAAATGCAGATCAAAACTATAATGAAGTATCTGCTCATAGCAGTCAGAAAAGTCCAAGAACAATACATGCTGGAGAGGCTGTGGAGAAAAGGGACCCCTCCTACACTGCTGGTGGGAATATAGTTTGGTGCAGCCATTGTGGAAAAACAGCATGGAGATTCCTCAAAAAACTAAAAATAGACTTAGCATATGATCCAGCAATCCTACTCCTGGGCGTATACCTGGAGGTTACTCTAATTCAAAAAGATACACACACTTCAGTGTTCACAGCAGCACTATTTACAATACCAAGACATGGAAGCAACCTAAATGCCCATCAGCAGATGACTGGATAAAGAAGATGTGGTATATTTAAACAATGGAATACTATACTCAGTCATAAAAGAGAATAAAATAAAGCCATTTGCAGCAATATGGATGGACCTGGAGATTATCATTCTAAGTGAAGTAAGCCAGAAAGAGAAAGAAAAAATACCATATGATATCACTTATATGCGGAATCTAGAAATAATGAGACAAATGAACTTATTTACAAAACAGAGACACTCATAGACAGAAAACAAACTTGTGGTTATGAGGGGGTAAGGGGAATGATGGAGGGATAAATTGGGAGACTGAGATTTGCAGATACTAACTACTTTATATAAAATAGATAAATAGCAAGGTCCTATTATACAGCACAGGGAGCTATAGTCAATACCCTGTAATAACCTATAATGAAAAAGAATATGAAAAGGAATATATATATATATATATATATATATATATATATATATATATATATAATTGAATGACTATGCCATACACCAGAAAGTAATACAACATTGTAAACCACCATACTTCAATAAAAATTAAATAAATCAGTTATATTACAAATGGAGAAGGAGAAAACAAGTACACAGAGTACTTTTTAATAGTAAGAAAAAAATTTAAGAAAATTTTAATAGTAGAATTTTAAAGGCCCTCTTATTCTTGCCTAGTGGACTTGCTTAGCACTAAATAGCAGAATAAAACGTAAGAGAGATAAATGAAAATTATATCATTTGCCCTGTGTGAAGTATATCTTGGAGTATGCAGGGTAATTATTATGGCAACTGATATATTTCTGCTTCTTTAGTGTGTATATTTCCCATGCACATGAGTATATAAACCTGTCCTGTGTTTGTACACTTCTGTGTGATGATTTCTCTATTGATTATATGTCTATATATTTGAATGAATGTGTTTTAATTCTGTAATATAATAAAGTCAAGTGGTATTATACAAAGAACTGCTATTCAAAATATTTTTATACCATCTCACACATCTCACAATAGTATAAACCAGGCCAGATACAAAACAGGTGTGCTAAATAAGTAACAGGTTCTTATAGCTCTGAGATACATTATAATTATGTTGAATTTAAAATTGAGGAGGGATGTGTAAAAATCTCTCTTATAAAAATTTTTTATTATTTTAATACATTTGTAAGGAAATGGCAGAAAATTTGAAACATGGACTTTTCAGAAGCTAGACTGGCCCTAAACTCAAAATAGTTTAATATATCATAGATATTTTCTTATTAACGTACAGAGAAATAGGCCAGACTGTGGAAATGCCAGCACTACATGCAATTTTTTGCTCTGAAGTGCTCTAAACAATCTAGGCTACAATAAATGTAAGAAATGAACATTTCCGCAGTAAATGAGTATTGCGCAATCCTAACGATAAACTATGGAGTCAATTCACAGCGTGGAGTTTAAGTTGCTCTGATGGATGGACTAGACAGTTAAGGCACAACATGATGAAATTACAAGTTCCTTGCTTTACTTATCAGTCCTTAGCAAGACTGATAACATGTTGGTTTATTAATTTCAATTAGGCAGAAAGATAGAGAGAGGGGATATTGGAAAGAAGAAATGTCAGGATTTTGAGTTATCAGATATAGATCCTTACGAATAAACCAAGATATCCTCAAGTACATAATAAAGACACAAAAGGATAACTACCTAAACATGGAAAGGGGCTTGCTGTTCACCATGAAGACAAAGATGCTTGATGCATTTTAATTAATATACAAAGTGTTATAGATATAAACATCAATTCAATTCAACAAACATTTATTTAAAAACTATTACTAGAGTTTTCAAAATAGCATTTAAACATAGTTTGGAAATTCTTACACAGTTTAGTAGCTAATGTTTTCTCTTGAAAATAATTACTAGCACATTCCAAATAAAATCTTAACTGTCCACAACAACTTTAGGATCATGGTCCTTCAAAGACCTCTCATTAACATCTTTAAATATCAAGTGAGAGGAACAATATGGCAAAAGTGAAAATTGTATCATTTTAATGAGATATTTATTAACATGGATATTTTGTCCATCTGGAAGGCTGATTTAAAACAAAATTCATATAAATAAAGATCACCAACTATTATCACTTAAATACCCTGAAAACATAATTTTATAAAGGAGTTTCCTATCTTACGCAGTAGATATTCAATAACTCCAGTCATGACCCCTGTACTTTATATAGCCATTTTAGTATTATATATCTCAAATAACAGCTAGCATTTAAACGGCATTCCCAACATGTCACATTTTCCTGCTGAATTATAAGACATGTCTATAAAGGCTTACTTTTTTAGTGGATCTTCCATTAGTAATAATTTCTAAAACATTGTTTCTCTGCGATCAACAAACATGTCAGTGCCTAAACTGAAGAAATCACTATCAAAATACCTCAAATTCCACAATCTGACTCCTGCTATAAAGAGAAATCTCCTTCTGTAAATAACAGCTTTTTCATATGTTTGCTTTTAAAATAAGCATCTTCCTAAAGCAAGTTTTTTTTTTTAATTTCAAGAAAAAATCCTTGTTTTCTCTTATACTTAGGTTGCCAAAAACATGTAATATATTTCAGGCTCAGATTCTGAATCAGGGGAGCAAGCTAGGTAGTTACTTTTAGCATCTGCTTGTTATAAAGCTCAGCGTACCCTCAAGACATACCCTTTCATAAACACTGAACATGAGAAACACTGTTCATATTACATTGCTCTGCATGAATAATACAGAAGTCATGAATTTAAATTATTACTAGTATTCAGAGAAAATGGTAGTATTTCAGCCTTTAAATGAGAACTCCACTTTATTTCTAGAAAGTGAAGTTATTAAGTTGTAAATCAGAACGGTGCCAAGGTTCCGAGCCTCTCCTGGTCCTCAGACCGCTCTAAGGTTATTTCAGAAATACTGTTCCACATTATGTCCCCCCTCGAAAGACCTTTAAGTTTACTTTCACAAGATACTTGAAAGCCTTTCAAATGATTTGTTTCGCATTTTTGTATTTCTGTAGAAAGGCAAAATAAAATATGTAGCAAGTCCTGAAATATGCACCTGATCCAGAATATGTGAGTAGATGGATTTGCCAACTACCAGCAAGCACCATACTTCAGCACAGCTTCAGGGCAAAGTATGCTTTTTTAATGAAGTTACCGAATTTAAACAATTTTTTAAATCTACCTCAAATGTTCCCACTGTGCTTTTTGCCACCTTGGAACCAGAACAGTACAGGATTCTGTGAGCTGCATTTATAAGGAGTCATCGGAGTCTGGTAAATATGAGTGTGAGGAACACTGCTTACAAGGTGAGCCCTGCCTGCCACGTTCTCCTCCGTCCTCTTTTCTCTCTGAGTTGAACTAATTGCTTAGCAGCTCAGTTCAGTGTGAGAATATGGAGTAAAGTCAGAGAAGCCTGAATTTTGATGATTTCTTTTCGATTTGCTTGCAACAGGTCCAATGCAACCTTTCCTCCCCTTCCATTTCAGAGACGTGGTTGTGATAGTAAAACATCCTGCGCCAGAGAAGTACAGGCAGGATTGTAGGCAAGATGGTGCAACAAGATGGGTTTCAATTCCTTTACGGCTTGTCAGAGCATAGCCAACCAAGAAATACTTTTATTTTGCTTAATCCATGAATATTTAAGGTCTGAATGTTGCAGCAAGTGAAATTAGATTCTAACTAGTGTGCTTCCATGTCTTGTGTAGTGTGTAGACACATGCAACCAGAAGAGCTGGTCTTATGCATGATGGGAAGAGACTACAGCCATTCTCATTAAAGGTACAAACAAAACAAGAATGTACCCTCGCACAACTTTGTATCAGTGTTGTGGTATAATCACCACTGTAATTATGTTAGAGCAATATTTCAAGGTAGAAAACATTAACGAGAAAAAATATGATTATATTTATTTGCCAGTTATATGGTTGTCATGCATAGCACTCAAAACTATAAATCGGAAATATGTTTTCAGTTTAAAATACATTTTTAAACATCGTGGCAAAAAGCATATATTATGGGTTAGGAAGTACTTAATGTGCTGTACTTCATTTTATATGTGAAATTTAATTTAGAATTATAACTGATATTTATGTTTTCTGAAGAAACTTAATACTTCTTAAATAGAGTTTTGCAAATTTATATTAAAAGTCTATGTAAGTCTTGAGTGAGGAAGATTTCATAAAGGAGCCATCAATTCTCATCATTCTTTGTGACAGTTGATATAGTGAAACATGACACTCAGTCAATAGCACTCATATTCTTTACAAGTGGGAATTAGAAAAGTTTCAAGAAATGTTTGGTTGAATTTTCTGGAAACTGAATAAATATGCTGTCAGTTTCCAAGAAAATATTCTGGCTGAAGTACTTTATAGAGAAGAAAAATTTGACTCAATAGAATGGTTGGCTTAAGTTATACTTTATTACAAAGTATTGGAAGACTAGAGTTATTATCTTATATAAAAATTTAATGTAAAACTTAACTGATAGTAACATACTTCTTATATTGAAGTAAGATGTATCAAAATTTCTTCTTCTACATTTCTTATAAAGAATTTTATTGAGCTTGTTTTGATGATAACAAGGTAATTACCTTATGAAAATCCACGATAGGAAGGAGAAAATATGGTTTAGCTTTTACAATCTCCTACTTACTTTTGCTCCTACTTAATTGAGGGCTTCGGTCTATTCAGTGGGATTTTATTACAAATAAAATGTAAATGTAATTGGTGTGGAAATAGCAATAATTAATAATGGTATATCTGATTCAGTTTTCAGTAGAAAATTATTTATTCCTATTTATATAGCTGAAACTAATTTAGCTTCACACAAATATAAGATTTCAAAAGAACAGTCATTTACATTTTCAATAATGGGATGACTTATTTGGGGGTACAAGTATGCTGTGATAATACAAATTCTAAAATTCTATGGCTAAGAAGTGAGTTAATATTTATGCCTTCCCTCTTTCCTCAATCCACTCCTTCAAGCAGGTCCATATTAACATTGTTGGTTCTGTTCCTTTCTTTTTTCACCCCCACATATACTACACATGCATATAATGAAGAATTAAAATATCCTTCTAATGTGTCTACTGTATCTTTTTCATTCCATACTAATTACAAGTCCAAACTAATCTTCATAAAATGCTTTTCTCATTATATTACTCATTGACTCTAAAACTTTCAATAACTTCTCATTATCCACAGAACGAAGTCTATACTTTCTATCTTGGTATTTAAAGCTTGTTTCATTCCATCTCTAAGCTACTTTTTAGCACTATTTTTAATTACCCTCCAACATGAAGCCTTAGTTCTACTCCAAATAGCAGACAGGATTTCAGTAACACAATCCTTACTGAGAAAGCTTGACATTAAACAAGTTAAACAAACAAACAAACAAACAAACAAACAAACACAAACTTCCACACAGTATCAAATGCCATGTAGAAAATTAAATAGAGTAAAATAACAAAGACTGAATCAGGCACTGCCAGTGGGAAATATTCGATAGGGAGTTGTCGGTGTTTCACTCTGAGACCGATATTTGAGCTAAGATCTGAGTAATGAGAAGTAATGAGGAGTGCAATTCTGATGAAAACAGGTTCCAGGTAGCAGGAATAGCATGTAAAGGCCCCAAGGTGGAAACCAGGAAGTGTTCATAGCAGCATCTTCAAGAAACCAAAAGAAGGCCAGTGTGCCTGAAGCAGCATGAGCAAAAGGAAGACAGCTGGCAGAGCCTGGATCACGTGCAACATTACAGGACATGATGAAGAGTTTAGGCTGTATTCTAAGTCTGTTCATACTCTACTGAAGAGTTCATACAAGGAGGTGACATAATCTGATTTATATTTTTTGCAAAGCATTGGCTGAAATGTTGAAATTTTTGTTTTGACTGTCAAGGATGAAACTGAGAAAAAAATAAGTAGAAAACCGATGGTCCAAACAAGAGGGTGTAATGGTCTGGTCTGAGAAGCTATTAGTGGAGATGTAGAGGAGTAGAAGACATGTTATTAGTTAAGAAAATGAGGCCAAGATACTTGCTGACGCACTGGATTCGGGAGCTAGAGAAGAATGAAGGATGGTTCTCAGATTTTCCTCCAAAGCAACTGAGTGGAATTTAATTAGAAGGGAAAGATTGGAAGGCAAAAAATTCACTCATTTATTCATTCAATAGATATTTTGGACATTAAACTATGAATTACTGCCTTAAGTAATGGAAGCCTAATGATGACGCAAAATACATCCCAGTAGGAAGGAGAAAGAAAACAAAGCAATGCCAGGTAGTGATAAGTGTGATAAATAGACTCAAAATAGGATATAATATTGACTCTTCAATTGGGCAGTCAGAAGACGTTTGTCTGAGGAGGTGACATTTAAGTTGGCTGAACAGTGGGAAGATCAGTCAACATACACAAAACAGTGAGTACAAAACTCTAAGGTGGAAATGAGCTCGATGTGTTTGACAAAGGCTTCTACGGTGCATGGAGCATGGTCTGCAAAACAGGAGTGTTGTACCATGAAAGGGAAGACCAGACCCTGCATGGTTTTGCAATTAGAATAACTCTGAAGGTAATTCATAGGATGATTTCACTCAGTGAGGGTGCATAATCTGGTATATGTTTTAAAAGATTACTCTGGCTGCCATCTGGATGATAAATTATAGGAAAGCAAAAGCCAAAGAAAGAAATTTGTTGAGAAACTGTTAGTAATCCTTTCATGAGAGGATAGGGGCTTGAGTAAAATGGTCATAATAGAGGGGAATGGAGAGAATTAAGGTGGATTCTGAACAGGTTTCCAGAGTGTGGGTTTAAAAGCTCTGTCGTTAAAAAGTTAAGTTTGAGATGCTGAACAGACTTGAATGAAGAGGTCAAGGAGGGACTTACAATTAATTGTGAGAAGCACAGATGAGCATTCCAAGTGGGAGACTGAATTCTGGCAGGCATCAGCCTGTAGAAAGAATTGTAAAACACCCTGTTTACAGAGAAGAGAGAGTCAAGGAATAGCCTCTGGAGTGCTCTACTGTTCAGAAGTGGGTAAATAAACACAGTGTTTGCACATGGTTAGTGCTCACTACTAGATGTTTCTTGAGTAGCTATTTAAAGGACAGTTCACCGGACTGCCCTGTTCACAGAGAAAGCTTGATTAGCATGGTTGCAGTGGAAGAATCAGGCCAAGTGAAGGCAGATCTCCCAAAAGGATGTTAATCATTTCAAAATTCAAAATTAGTAAATGTTTTGCAATTTTATGATGCAAAACTCAATTTACAGTTTCCCAGTTACAATTTATGTGATTCTATTAGTACAGATGTATAGTTAGAAGATACTAAAATCCGATTCATAATAGTTTAGGTCGAAATGTGGAGAGTGGATATATTGGTTCAAAAAAAAAAAAAAAAAAAAAACATGTAAAAGGTGAGGATGCCGTTCACCAAACCAGATGCCTGGATGTATTCTCCTAAATTTCTCTACCTCTTGCCTCTACCCCTCTTCACTCTCCCCTACAGCCTAAGTTTTCCTGTATGGCAGGAAACAGCCGTGGATGACACCAGAGTTTCATGCTTAGTTTCTTTATTTCTTAAACCTCAGTTGACTTTAGTATATACTGGAGTTAACAGGAATAATAATTTATATCTAATGATGAGAAGCAAAGTTATGAAGAGGGTTTGGAACAGTTCTTGGTTCAAAGTCTGTGAAAAAAACCTCCCTTTTTTTTTTCCCTAGTGGCGCTGCTGTTTAATAAGAATATCCTATTAAGCTAAACGGGAACTTTTACTTTTGACAAAAGAATATTAAAATAAATTATGGATATTTTTCTGGCTATTTCTCTAAAATAAAATCTGATCATTTATTTTTCATTAAGCTTTTAATAACATTGAGTTAAAGTAAAAGGCTAATGTTTTAAGATTAGTTACCCCTATAATTGTCATGGCTATATCTTGCATGAATATTCAGTTTAACTCTAAGAATACTGTGTACTGCAGCCCATAACTGAAGTATTCACTACCAGGGAACAGAGATGTGGTTTACTGCTACAGAAGTCATAGTGAGATGCAAAAGGTTTTCAATAGCTTTGCATATGAAAGCAGAGACAACAACATATGGTAATTTTATCTCCAAATTACTTGATTTAATATTAAATCGTCTACTTTGGTACCGTCCTTTCGTTCAAAAGTGGAATGTATTCATGAGCTTCAGTCTCTTTACAGAAAGATTGAGTTACATATTGGAATGAAATTAAAAAATTCCTTTCCATCTGAGTGCTTTGATGCACCTCCGCTAGTGACAAACACCTATTCAGAAAGATGAGCTTCAGAGCAGAGCCACTTGAAGGAATTATTTATTCTGAGTGTTTGTGAATATTCAAGTGATTTTCCTAAATTAGGAGTTATCTATAAAAAAAACTATAAAAGGATCTTGAGGCAACCCTGAATACATTCTGTTCTGCGGGTGAAAAATTGGGCTTGCAACATATATAGTGTCTCCACAAGCTCTGGAAGGGCACACTGGAAGCCGTTGATTTTATGCCAGATGATCTAAGTTATGGTAAAGAAAGACAGAAAAATGAGAAGCAATGAACTGTGCTATAGCAGAAAGTATCTTAAATTGGAGTAAGGAAAGTTGAATTTTTAGGTATGATACCACCATTCTATGCATACATGACTGGTGGCAGGCCTGGAATTAATGTCTCTTCATTAACGTCTAAGATTCAGCAACTTGTCTGTAAAAACATGTGTGTGTGCACGCATGCTTGTGTGTGTGTATACCTGGACTCACGTTCCTGGTGCCAGCTTCTTCATGGAGAAAGAATAGAAGTTGCCACTGTCACCCTTACAAGAAAAGGCTTGACAAGCTGAAAATCAATAACTTCTCCTGGGTCCATCAGAAAACTGAAGTTGCAGGGCAAACTGCCACACTGCAGTCTGGAGGGATAGGTGACTCTACAGCGTCACAGTCAATATCTACATGTTAAGCTGGAGATATTGTCTAGTTATTTTTAGGTATTTCCAAAGTCATTTTTGACCTGATTAACTTATTTATGAGTCTGAGGAAATCTTAAAATTCAAACTAATAAACTGAATAAACTCAGTGTTAAAAAATAATTATAAGTTGATAGGAACACTTTGGTAAGGGTTACAATTTGCTGTAGACTGAGTGAAGACTAACTTGAGAGTGGGAAACTCTCTGGAAGGGATCCTGTAAACTTCTGTCTGTCACTGTGAAGAGCTGAGAAAGGTTTCCTGATGGTTTTGGCAGTGGGTGGGGAGAAAACCACCACTGTGAAATACGTTTAGAATTTCCTCCATAAGAAAGAATCACTTTCCAGGAAAAAGACCTTTACCAGAGCCATATTCCAGGACGGAAGAAAGCACCCACTGGCTTTGCTGTGTCACCTGTAGGGGAAAAGATTTCAACAGAAGCCAGGACTTCATGGATGTATACTGAAAAGGCTACAGCCAGAGAATGAAGCAGGGACAAGGGAAGATAAATTATATCACGGGAAGAATACTTAGAAGGTCACAGTCCTGATACACAGACCTACAAAAACATTTAATCTGAAGATTACAGAATGTAAAAAAGGGAAAAAAAGAACATATAAGGGAACAAAACAGAACAGAATATATAAGAAGTGGAGGCCAATATCAAGTTATAGAGGAAAGAAGACTTGAAATAATAATGATTGGGAATTTTCCAAAATTAATGATAAACATCAAACCACAAATTCAGAAAATTCAGAGAATATCAAATAGAATAAATACCCCCCAAAAAAGCTTAGCCATATCATGCCATATCATATTCAACTTCAGAAAACCAAAGAAAAAGAAAAAAAAAATCTTCAAAGCAATCAGTAGTGAAGAAGGGGGAAACATCTTACCTTTGGAGGAACAAGGTAAGAGTATCAGTGGACTTCTATCTTCAAGAAGAGAAGAAGAAAGTAACATAAAATATTAAAAATATTAAAAATTAAAAAAGCAAAACCACAGCAACCTAGAATTATATATCCAGTAAAATTATCCTTCAAAAGGGAATGAAAAATAAAGATTTTCTTAGACAAACAAAAACTGACGTATTTATTGCCCATAGATGTGCTTTGGAAGAAATGTTAAAAGAAGTTTTTCAGGAAGAAAGAAATGACATAGGATCCTCAAAAAGAGGGAAGAGTGCCAGAGAGGGAATAAATGAAGATAAAATCTTTCATTTTTCCTACTCTTAATCGATCTAAATGATAACTATGTATTGATAATAATGTGTTATGTGATTATGGAAAAATAAAATGTATGACAGCAATATCTGAAGAAATGGGCTAATAAAATTGGGAATACTGTGGTATGAGATATGGGCATTACATATAAGGCAGTGTAATATTATCTGAAAGTGGTCTTAGATTAGTTCAAAATGTATATGGTAAACTCCAGGCAACTACTAGATATCTTTTAAGTAAATTGATATACTAACAGAGGAGATAAAATAAGATCATATAAATTGCTCAGTTAAAACCAGAAAAGGCAGAATATATATGGAGGTACAAAAGGAATAAAGAACAAATGCAGCATACAGAACACAGTTACAAAAACGGTGCATAAAAATCCAACTATACCTATGATCACTTTAAATCTGAATGACCTAAATACACCAATTAAAAGACAGAGACTATTAGAATGGACTTAAAAGCCAAACCATATGTTATCTACAAGAAACTCACTTTAAATAAAACACTCAAATTGAAAATAAAGGGATAGAGAAGATATACTGCACCAGCACTAATCAAAAGAAAGCTACAGTAGCTGTATTAACTTCAGACAGACTTTTAAAGTATCAGGGATAAAAAGAAACATTGTATATGATATATTATATTATATTATAATATATGATATATTATATAAACAGGTCAATTCCAAAAGAAGACATATCAATTTTAAACGTGTGAGCACCTAACAACAAAGCACCAAAGAGTATGTGAAGCAACAATCGATATAACTGAAAGGAGAAATAGACAAATACACTATTTTAGTTTGAGTCTCCAAAATCTCTTTGTCAGCAATGGACAGATCAAACAGGCAGAAAATCAGTACATGAAGATGATGATGATAGACAGACAGACAGATAGATAGATAATAGGATAGTTGCTACTGCAGTCAGGCCACTTGCTAGCTTTGCTATCTATGTGAGCTTACATTATCTAAAATTCAGTAGTGCATTCATATAATTGGGATAACAGTAGTACCTAATGACCCATAGGTTGTTTCAGGGTTAAGTAGATACTGCAGGTGAACTACTTTATCAGAGTGCCTGATGTGCAGTAAATTCACAATGAAATATAACATCATTATTTTACATTTGGATATTAATTTTAGATTAGACTTTTTTTTATAGATGTTTCCCTGAAACACACAAAATTCATGAAGCTGTCAGAATGAATTTCTCATTTTTGTACTGCCTGAATAATGTGGTATACTCACAACATTTTATATTGACAAAGGAAGTATATTTTGATAAAGCCTATACCAATCAAATAGTCTGTTTTTAGTAATGTTCACAGTGCCTGAAGGTGAAGTAAAAAGCATTGTACATTACTAGGTAAATACAGTAATCAGTAAGTTGCATTTATGGTCCAGCTATTAGAGAAATATATTGATTTAGGTCTTCTTTTTCTCCTAAATGCCTTAGTAAATTTTAAGAATAGCAAATTCCATTCAGTCTCTCTCAAATCTACCATTTCAAATAATTCATTGCCTCTCATTTTTCTGGCACCATGGTGCATAATTTCTTTATCCTTTCCCTTACAATTCTGACAGGCACACCAGGACTCTTGTTCAAGATCAAGAATAAAAGGCTAAGAAGCACCATTATATTGTCAGAGCCCACACAAAAGAATGTAGAAAGGAATGAGCTTGTGAATGATGGAAATGCCACTGGGATCTGTGTCTATGACCCAGAATTCTCAAGAAGAAGAATCAAATACTATTTGACCTTCAAAACTGTTTTCTCTTTTGGAAAGAAAAACAAACCGTGTAAACAAAGACTTGGGTGCGTTTGATCTTCATTAGTAAATTAAAATGGACAATTTTTGTTATCAACTATATGGAAGAATTATAATAATGTTATTGGGCTTTTGTCTGTTTGTTGGATTTTAGCCGTTCTAATAAGTGTGCAGTATTGTGGTATTCATTGTTGTTTTAAGTTGCAATTATTTAATAACATATAATTTTGAACATCTTTTCATATTCTTATAAGCCATCTGTATATCTTTGAAGAGGTGTCTTTTCAGATTTTGACCATTTTTTAATCGGGTTATTTTTTATTATGGAACTTTAATAGTAATTTATATATTTTGAGTAATCACACTTCAACAGCTATGTGTTTTGCAAATATTTTCTCCCAGTCTGTGTCTTGTTTTTCACCCACTTAGCAGTATCTTTTACAGAGCAGAAGTTTTTAATTTTAATTTTTTTTAAACTTGTCAAATTTTTCTTCTGTGGCTAGTACTTCTGGTGTTGTATCTAAAAAATCATCACCAAATCCGAGGTCACCTAGATTTTTTATATGTCATTCTCTAGAAATTTTATGGTTTTGCATTTTACGTTTAGGTCTGTGGGGGGACCATTAAAAAAAAATCAAATCAGACTCTTTCAACTAAAAAGTCAATCTTAGTTGGCGGCTTGGCTTGACAATGAGAATGTTTTCACTACTGAGGTTATAGAATGGACAATTAGGTCTATGATCCATTTTGAGTTAATTTTTGTGAAGGGTGCAAAATCTGTGACTAGCTTCATCTGTTTGCATTTTGCATTTCCACATTTCAGTATTTATTTTCAATATAAATGTTTGTTTTGCATTTCCACATTTCAATATATAGAAAAGACATTATCAGTTCTTTGAAGCTTTGGTAAATTTCACTGATAAAATTGTCTGGTTCTAGTGTCTTTGGGGATGAGTAGTTTATCTTGACTAATAATTAAAAATTTCCGTGCTTAGAGAATTTTAAATCTCTTTTTCTTAAAATAATTCTAGTTATTTATATAATTTAGTAAATGATTCATTACATAGAATTTTTCAAATTTATTGACATGAACTTTTCCATTTTATGTATATATATATATATATATATATATATATATATATATTTATCTCTATTACATCTCTAGTTATTTCTCCCTTTTTATCCCATATATTAATGAACTGTCTTTTGTTATTATTTTCTTTTTCTGATAAATCATACTAAAGACTTTTCTTTCTAAAGAATCACCTTTTGTTTTGGTGATCCTCAAATGTATGTTGTGTATTTCACTATTTTATATTTTATCAATACCCATTCTTCTGATAAATCATATTCATACTCCTATTTTCTTCAGGCTACATTTTTGTCCTTTTAAGTGTCCTATGTTAGATCCTTAGGTCATCAAGTTTCAGTTTTTCTTGATTTAAAATATAATTGAAATTATGGCAGGAAAAATTCCAAAATTTTACCGTATCTTAAATATATTCATCAATTCAGTTCTATTTTGTAATGTCCTTTGATTTTTGTTTCCCTCAAAGGCATGAGATTTCTTTGCAAAGCATTTAAAACTTTACAACATACACAGTCGACCATTGAACAATGAGGGGGTTGGGGTACCAACTCCCTGCACAGTTGAAAATCCACATATGACTTTACAGTTGGCCATCTGAATCTGTGGTTCTGCATCTGTGGATTCAACCAACCATGGATCATGCAGTAGCACTATAGTATGTATTTATTGAAAAAAAAATAATATGGCACAAAATGGCTGGGTTGGGGGAAGATGAAAAGGAAGAATAATCAGAATGCTTTTTAAAGCACAAATTTCTCTTTTTGCCCAAGATCAATAAAGAAGTTATCGCATCTACCGGCATTTTCATTTCATTTTCTTTTTTATTGGATGACATTTTAGGTGATAAGGCACAGAAGCTGAATATACATAATTAGGCTATTATTAAAAGAATAGTGAGTAGACTTTAAATCTGGCTATTAGAGAATAACATGTAAAAATAACCCATCTGCCAAAACAACTATAAAAATGATGCAAAACACATGAAACCCCTATCTGAATGCTTTGTAAATTAGCCAGCACAGGTAGAACTTGAGAAGGGAAATCCATGGACATGAGCTCCATAGTCACCTTTTGTTTCTAAGTTGCAGGCATTTGTCAACTGTCAGTAAAGGACAATACAGTATGAACAGGAAGTCTCAATCCCACTGAGTGGAGATACGAAATCTTGGATTTCCAAAGAGACGAAAATGGAGGGGAGGACACTACTGAACCCAGAAATTCACATGAAATTTTATTTAGAAAAGTTTGGATGCCAAAGCTGCTCATAGAGAGGACTGTCAAAACAGAAAACAAAGCACAACAAAACAAAATGGAAAGCAGCAGCTGGAATGCTAAAGTGTTGAGCAGAAGTTTTCAGCAGATTTATACTTCTGGGAAGACTGAAGTTGAAGTTGAAGAGACTCCAGTAAAGTCCTCAGGCTTTTAGCTGATTTTCTTGGGTTTATGTCCCCTTACTATTATATAGTTAGAGGGTACCCAACATCACCTATGTGGTCGTTTTGTCAAAAATATTTCACCTAAATCAAATCATAAACATAATTATTAATACAAAATGTGGGCTGTTCTGCAAGACAAAAGGCCTGGACTCTTCACTGAATCAAATATGAGGAATGGCAGGAAACTCTAGGATTTTTACAGATTGTTGAGAAACTGAAGAGACATAACCAATGATAATTGGTCAGTCTTGACTGAATCCTCAATAGTGTAAAACAAATCCTTAACAGACATTTTCCCCCCAACTGAGAAAATTTTGTATCATGATTTTGGATTAATGCTAATTTTCTTGTGTAATATATTGCAGTTGGGTACGAAAACGTCCTTGTGTTGGATGATTCATGCGGAAGAGGTTTGGAGTGAAATGTCTCTACGTTTGCAGCATTTATTTGGACAGAGAAAGAGAGGAAAATGGAGCAGGTGGCCAGGGTTTTAATAACTGGTCAAGGTTGTTGATGGGTATAGAGGCGTTCATTTCATTCTTCATTAGACATTTCTGAGCACTTGAAAAATTTCAAAATAAAAGACAAACTTTTAAAAATTTGAAAGCAGACCTCTAAATAAAAGCATATTTTTTTGAAAGCTGATTTCTCACTTAAATGAATTTGACACAGTTCCAAACTAATTATCAAAGCCTGAGCTTTTTGAAGGGTACCATTAATTGAAATTCAGAGCTGCGACGCTAACTATTCAGAGTGAAGTGGCTATCTCATGAGCAAGTCACTTTTTTCACAAGGGCTGATCCATATTATTTTGAGTGTTTTTCTTTTTTTATTGAAAACATCAAGGTTTTATTTAATTGTATAAGTTATGCCCTTGGCTTTAGAAACTCTAACAAAATAGATGCCAAAAATTAATTACAATATTGTCAAAATCAACCAGTAAACAGCGGGATACAAGCATCATAAAATTAGCATTTTCATCTCATCATTCTAATGTCATCCTCTAATTTCAAATAGACCCTAAAAACAGACATTATTTTTCAAAGCATCCTTACACAAATCTTAATTCATATTGAACTTTAGGACAATATTTGGAATTAGTCAAAGTTCTGAAAGAGATGATCCTTAATTCCCATAAAGAAATTAGGAGAATCATGGTTTATTTACTTTGACTTCATATTCACAAAGAAGGTGAATGCTATGCAAAACAGATGTTATTTGCCTTACTTTTTATGACTGGGAATGCTTCCAAAGAGTAACTCATCTCAAATTGCTCAATATATCACTCCTTTAGTGAAATCTTGTCAGAATAAATTTCTCTTCTTTCTCATCTCATTCTCACAAGCATTAAATAATATGTTTTTGTTGTACTAAGAAATGTGTGCATTTTTCTAAGTGTATTGTGATGGTAGAGGTTGAATTTTCCTGACAATCTCTCCAACAGTACTTCCCCTAATATGCAGCCTACATAACGACGTTCACCACTTTTTTGTATCCACAATGTCGATCACTTTATTAGGTGTTTAATAAGCTTGTATTATTAAAAATGAATTCTGTACATGAAATATTTTCCTTAATGGATGGCACTTCCTTCCCTTAACCTCCTTATGGGCAAAGTTTCTCTTGATTGGTTCATGATTCCTTCAATCTCTCCTTCAACAAATATGTATTGAAAACCTAGGATATGTTACAGCCTATGTTAGCATCTGGATTTACAAAAATCATTAAGGCATGTTATCTTCCCTTTAGGGGATGTTAAATCAATAGAGAGTAATATGAAGGCACAATCTTATAATAGCAATAAGGAAATTATCTGCAAAGTCACAAGACCAAGGTAATAAGTGGTAATACTTCTGTCCTCATTCCAAATGGTTGATTCTTCTTTGTACAAGAAGAGAAATAGATAAGGCATGAGCAGATAAACCCTTAAAATAAACAGCTCTTAATTATTAGAGGTAAGTCAATGTTTGTTGTTAAAGATAAATGGTAGAGATAAAGATAGGTGATGAGAAAATAAGAATCTAGAAAAAAGAATATTACAATCCACCGTTTAATAATCTACACTTAATCTTAATTTGTTCCTACGTGTTAGAATAATAGAAACTCAGTAATTGTTAGTTTCTCTATTTTCTATATGTGCCCAGGTATGAAAATTCAATGTGGATATAATTATAATAATGATAATCACAGTAATCAATATCATTGAGCATTTCCTATGTGCCATTAATCTAAGAACTTTATGTATATAATCTAATTTAATCCTCAACAACCTTTTGAAGACTGAATCAAGGAAAGGACTAATTACAAAGGATCTTTTAAATATATTACAAGTTTACATTATTTTCTCATACGTAGCCACAAAATTATAAACTAATTTTGGAAAACTAATTACATTCAGTAAAATCAATTTCCAGTTCATGTATAAATTCACTTCCAATTGTAATATGATGGAGATACCTATGCATTTTTAAAGTGTGGTTCTTGTTAAGTGATGTGATGTTGGAGGGCAAGTGGTTTGTCTCCCATCCAGAACCTAGGCCAAGAGAGACAACCCAACTTGTTGCATTATTTTGCCAGCAGGTATATTTATTCTCAAGGTCCTTTTCAATGAACTGATGAGATCCGAAAAGCCCTAGCTTTATGCAGTGGTCTCAGTTTCAAATTCACCCATTATTCACAATTAAGAACCGAGACCCTTGATTACTTTAAGAGACCAACAATCTCAGGGTGACAAGGTCCTGCTTTCCAAGTTTTTTTCTTTTCCTTTTGTCTATTGTCTATTTCTTTCTATTTCCTCCTTTTTTTTTTTTTGTCATTTAGCATTTTTCTTTACTTTGTTTACAAGAATAGCAATACAATGAAAGGATACGTGTTATATTTCTCCTTTCATTGGTATCTCCTAGTTTTTCAATTGTCTTCTAGTCTTCTTTGCTAAATCCAGTGACAAATAGATTCCATGACAAATGCCACTTGCAATGGACTGTAATGGCTATTTGAAGGGCTGTGTAGAGATGGCTCTAAGATCAATTCCAGTTTAACATAAAAGAGTTCTGGAGTTGATTAGTGATGCCTGCAGTGGTTGAGGGAATGGGCAGTCTGGGACAAATGCTCTGTATTTGCTGATCCTAATTCAAATCTTTCACTCCAGACCACAAACGCTTCTCAATTTAACCTTTCCCTGTTTATCCCCCATTTAGGATGCTGATTCATTTATCTAACTAACAACTTTCTTTATCGGCAAGTGTAGACCTTCCCTACAAGACAATTGCTTCAAGTGTAAAATGTGGGACAGTACTTCCCTTATCTATTTCAGAGGATACCTGTGAAAATCAAATGAGATAATATGTATAAACATTCCATGCAAACTACCATCTTGATAAATTATGACATTTTAAGACACACAAATATATTATTTATCTTTACTGTCAAGAGGCTTACCTAGAACAAAACTTTGCATACTGTACATGTCAGATAAATATTTTTTGAATTGAGTTGTGTCACTCACTTGCTCTACGAAACTCTTTTCTGACTATTTTGACCTAGAGAGTGAGGGTGTGTGTGTGTGTGTGTGTGTGTGTGTGTGTAGCAGTGGAGTGGAGGACTATAACTTTACTAGGTCAAAATCAATAAATTATCATTGAAAAGTCACACATAATTGATAATGGTTTTTGGCATTTCTCTTCTGCAATATAACCTCCATGGGGGAAAGGAATTATGTCTCTTCCCATCTAGCAAATTACGTAATAAAATGTCCTGCCCTGTAAATATGAGATAAATAATAATTAAAATTGGTGAATTAGCCTGATGAAATATTCCCTAAATAGCATCCCATAAGACTATGAAATATGACTTAGTCTAAAGTTAAAAGTAAAGGCTGCTAGCTCATTAATCCCCCACATTTTTTTCATCTTGGGGTAAAATGGTTTTCAGGACCATTAACCTATTTGGCAGAGGTCCACTTTGCTATTTGCCAGCTTCTATTCTTGGATGTGTTGTAAAGCCATTCTCATTCTACCAAGCCTATAGCATTTCTACCAGAATGCTCACCTTAGAACTTACGATATAATATTAAGAATGATAAAAAAAAAAAAAACTCTGCAACTCACTCCTTCATTGGAGAACAAAAAACCACATGCATATTTAAACTGACTATGACCAGATTCCCTGATTCTCCCCAGCTCAAATCTGCTCCACTTTCTGCATTTGCAAATCACTCAGAATGAATCACACTTTACTCATTCATTCAAGCAAGAAGGCTTCAAATCATCCTCATATTTCGTTTCTTCTTGGCTACCATCTTTAGTCATATGCTCAGAGTACTCAATTTTGCCTCCAAGGTGCCTTTGTCTCTATTCTCTTCAACTCCACTGTCACCGACTTCATCCAGGTCATTATGATTTTAGGTGACCAGAGCTCTAACATCTCAAATATTAGCTCTCTTCTCTCTCTCTCCTCTTCAAATTCTTGGTAACTCTGCGTCAAGCGTATTTTTTCAAAAATAATAGTGTCACACTCCTACATAACAGCCTCTGAGAAATGCTCACTGCTCACAACATAAACAACACACACCTGCATAAATCTGGCCCTAATCTATTTTACTAGCAATATTCATACCTCTCTTCTCTCTTTCACAAAAGCTAGTGTTCCTGCCACACTGAACATTTCAGCTTTCTCTCTTTCACATTCTATTCCTTGGCCAGGAGTTCTCTCTTTCACCATGCTTTTCCTTTCCCGTATTCACTGTGGAACATCTCCTGTGAACCCTCAGAAGTTTCAAACTGGCAGACACTGAGCAGACAGTCTGTCGATGTTACCTGTTTGGATAGAACAAGTTCAAAATCAAAACTAAATCTCAATGCTTTTAGATACGTTTTGCTCTCCAGTGGCCTCAATCCTCACTATTCCCTAGTATCACATTCTATCTGGATTCACACATTCATATTACCTGACAAGCTTCTATACACCTCTGCTTCCTTGTCATAAGAAGATAAGAATGTCTTTATAGCATTAGATGGCTACATTAGTCACCACAGAACGTCTGGCACACAATAAGGCTAATTGTTGTTAGAAAAATAATAATATAGCTATCATTATACATTTGTCCTCAAATGTATATACATACTGACCAGTTTTCCAATTTAAGTTGACTAACAGTCTTGGTTTTCCCAGACTGCCCTCATTTTCAGCCCTGAAAGCTTTACATCCAGGGAAATTTCTCAGGGCCCAGACAAATCAGAATAGTCATTTGCTGACCAATATCCCCAAACGGAATCAATCATTTCCATCTGAGGGCTCCTTTTGTACGGTGTTCATGCTTCTTTTTATAGAACTTTTTACATTTTTGGTGCTGTGTAACATTTGTCTGTTTCCCCAAGTTACAATTACTCACGGATTTTTTTTTTGCACCCTCAATTTCCAAAGCAGTACCCTATTTTCTAACTAAAGGAACTCCACAGAAGAATTCAGGGACCAAATTATGAGCCGTTGGCCTGGAAAAATACATATCTGTGGAATCAATATTTAATTTTAATGGGAGGACTTTGGAAAATAATTTGTTGATAAAATGGAAGAAGTCGAAAATTACTTGGGTTAATGGTCCTGCTGTTGAAATGGATGAGTAAAACTGGGTGGACCTGAGACCAGCCCAGCTGTTGCCCCAGATTTATACCCTAGGCCTTAATGTATTAAACTCACCCCAGACATACGAGCCATACATAAACTCTTCTTTCTTTCCTCTGTATTAATTAATTAATATGTAATATATTAATTAAATTTTGCTTTTACCACGAAGAAACTATACATCTTCACTCTTCATATGATGTACCCAAATTGTCAGACGCTTTTCTCTTACTGATGACACAGTCTATTAGCTGTGCGGTTGAAAAGATAACTTGGAGAAAAGAAAGTATGTATTTATAACTCACATATTTCAGAAATATTTTTAGAAAATATTGTTAAAGGCTAATCTGTACAACTCAAGCTGCCCAAATCTGTAATCTTAATGAAGTACAGTTATAGTGAAGCTGGGAGTGAGGAGCATCAATCATCCTTTGCTTCCAAATTTAATCTGCGAGCAGAGAAAATTTTCCATACCTTTTCTTGAGGGCAGGAAAACACAGTAGTCAGGTTCCGGAGATGATACTGACATGAATGTGAATTTGAAGGCTTACAAGCTATCTAACTTTCAAAAATGTATCTATCATCTCTGTAGCTGATGAAATAAGAATAACATTTAACTATACAGATTTCTGTGAATTAAAGACGATAACACCGATTAAGCATTTAGCATCATAAATAACTCGCAGTATACCCTTGATAGGTTCAAAAATATGCATGTGTACATTTCCCTATATCTGTTTAAAATATCCAAACCATTAAAGGCATTATATACTGTTAGATCTAAAATATAGAGGCAATTTAAATTCTGACCAAACTTAGTTTCCAATTTTATACTTGGGAATGAAGTTGATATCTGGGAATAGTGGGGGTTGAGAATGCTAGGGAGGAAAAGATGTCTAAGGGCACTCAAATTTAGCTTTGATTTTGTTTTTGAACTTGTTCCACCCAAAAACTAGTTAGGTGGTTCCAATTTTTATTCATTAGAACGAACAAACATAGCAATGGTGATCCGCGGTAACATACGTTACAGATTAAAAAGTGTTACTTATATATGTTGTAGACGCAGGGCTCCAGCAAATACCACCTTCACTTTCCCTGACACATTTGCAGCTGATGGAAAGATATACACATGAGTGAGACAGAAGATGATGAAGATACAGCTGTTGTGATAAAAGCTGAATTGGTGCACAGCTGCAATGTGCTTCCAAATATTTCACTCCAAATTCACTTACTCTACCAAACTGCAGGCCCCACCCTCACAGGGACGAAGCCCATCCTATTATGGTTATCAGAGGACAGGAAAAGCAGATCGCAATGTCTTCTCAGTACCCACAGGGAACTGAGTTAATAACTCACTGCTATTCCCTGGGCAAGAGGAAGTGAGAAAGCATAGAAAAGATGAAGGTGTCCCATCCAAGATTTTCCTTCTTGGAAGCGGAATGGAAATTCTCTCCCCTTATGCACATATAATTAGTATGGAATAATCTGTTATGATATTTGTACACCAGTTGATTCAAAAAGGATTTTTTTTTTAGTAATAACAATGTTATATGATTAAAGGCACTGACTTACCCCCAAAACAGCAGTATGATCAGTTACTTACACTAATTGTTATACAATCCTAATTATGAAACAAATTAGGAGAACAAGGAGTTTCATGAATGATTTGAGGCTTCTATAACACAAACACTCTGTGCTTACTGTAATGTTAAGAAAGTTCACACATATTTAAGTTTGTCCAAAAAATAATACCAGTTTAGATAGCCCATAATCATGGTTTGCTCCCAGGCCAAAATACATCAATCCAAAGCATGCTGTCTGGGGAATCTGAAGAAACGGTGTGAAAATTTCTATCATCTGGACAAAGGAGAGAGCGGAGATCAGGGGGAGTGGATGAGAGGAATGACGGGGTTTTTTTCCTTAAAGAGGAATAAGAACACCTGCCTTGTGTGCAGTACCAGTTTCTCAGAAGTGCTGACATAGGAAACACTCCAGGGATCAGGGGAAATTGGTGATCTAGTAAAATATGGTCTTTAGCTAAAGGTCAAATGAAATTGTACTGGAAACCTTGGGGATACTTTAAAGTGGGAGCTAAAGACGGGGGCTGCTCATTAGAGCCTGTGCTTAAGTACCAGTTTCACTTTATCAGGAAAATTGTTCATTTGTGTGAAAATGTGACCTCTGTCAGTTTGCCAAGCAGGCTGGGCCCGGGGGTGATCTCAGGCTCCCGTGTGCTTGAGGAAGTTAGAGCTACCTGGGGACTACTTTCAAAGGACACTGCCAAGGTTAGCAGACCCAAAATCTGACCTTCTTCTCCCTTCTTTCCATTTATATCTGTTTGTAAAGTTCAAACAGTTCTTTTTTATCCCCCCAAAAAAGAAAGCGCTTCAAATGCAATAAAATGATAAAAGATTCCAAGGGGATGCAGCTATAAAAAGAGAAGGTGAAATAAAAATGTTTCATTTAGGAAGGCTGGTTATTTAGGGAAATATAATTCAGATAGCTCAGTAACAATTACCATATTTCTTAACCTAGATTAGATTTAGCCTTAAAGTTTTATGGTGCCACCATCTTCCAACCAGAGCCAAGTATTACTGCTAATGCATTAATGAAGAAAAAGAGGAGAGAAGCCTTTTCACAGGATGTTTGTTATCCAGAGAGGCGAATAACTCAGAATTCTTTGAATTCTCCAAATATATGGACCATCTCATCACATAGCCACTTCAATGAAGTTACAAAGGAAAGGAAAGATGGGCTGTGATTTAACAGTATGGATATATAAATGATGAAAGAAAAGTTAAAAGTTTTAAATGTATCTTAAGTACCTACTACATGCTAGGATTTTTAACTTTTTCTTTCACATCTCTATATGCAATTATTATGCTTTTGCGTATGTCTACTTGGTCATTATCCGTCTCACTAGTGAAAATGCTTCCAGAGGGCATGGATTTTGTCTTCTTAACTGCTGTATTCCGGACACCTAGATCAGCACCTGACTTTTTGTTTGTGCTCTTTCTACACAAGAGCTATTTCTACCATTTTACTCTTTCTTTAATGAGTAAATACACATGACGGACATGCTTATATATATAAATGTGCGAACAATCACATAAACTGGATATTCAAGAAATAACAATGTTGATGATTACTGTCACCGCTAATGAGTGGTAAAAAATGTTATCTATGAACTTGTATGAACTTCTCACTTATCACAGTAGAGGGTATGTTTATTTGTAATATAGAGAGCGTTTTTATTTATGCTGTAGGCATAGAGCTCTGAGGCATAGTTTTCCTAGCATAATTAAAGTTACATTGAGTCAAGCACTTTATGGGGAGCTCTGCATACATTAATTTATTCATATACATATGGGAAGGTGGGGCTATTATTATTAGCCTGAACCAGAAGAAATTTTTGGTACTCCACTATTTTTAACTTGCATAAATTGCAATTTCATGTGGTTCAGTCGAATATGAACCCCATTTTACAGGGAGTAGCTGAGGTTTAGAGAAGTGAAACAAACTGTACAAAGCTCAATACCAGTAAGAAATAAACGTAAGATCTGAACGTGTATTTGATCACAAATGCCATTTTCTAGCTCTTGCTTCTCAAATATGGCTTTGGCCGTGGAGTCTCTAGAGTACTGAAGTCAGAGATAAACATGACACAGTATTTTGGTTTTTTTTGTTTTTTGTTTTTACACTCATCTTTTTTTTTTTTTTACTTTTTTTATTGAATTACAGTCATTTTACAATGTTGCATGACACAGTATTTTTGGATACACTCTTTCTTTTAAAACAAACATGGAATTACATAAAGTAAAATGCAAAATTACATGAATTCTTAAGGTAACAAAAGGCTCTGGAAAAATTTCACATTCTGTGTGGTCATTTTGTGTTAGGAGTACTCTTCTAGAAAATGGTAAGAAGCAGAGCACGCTCACTCCCAGAGCCCCCTCCCACACCACGATCTAGAGTAAACACCCACAATGAGATTAGTCACTGATCAACACAACTGTATAATCTGCTGAGGACAAGAAAAAAGGTTATTTTTGTTTTGAAGGAAAATGTCACCTTATAAATCTTACAAATGTCATCAATATGCAATGATTCGCTTCATCTAGAACAATGTTAAGCATTAACGTATCCTAGTAGTTCAGAAATGAATACGGATGGATGTAAAATATACTTAGAAGGTTCTTTTTGGAAAATTAGGGAAGACATTTTCCCCCTTTTAGAATTACTTTTGGGGGGAGGGCATAGCTCAAGTGGTAGAGCGCATGCTTAGCATGCACGAGGTCCTGGGTTCAATCCCCAGTACCTCCTCAATAAGTAAACTTAATTACCTCCTCTCCACCAAAACATAAAAAATAAAATTAAATTAAATTAAAAATAAATAAAATAAAATTACTTTCTTTTTTGCCCCGTCCCCCACCAAAATTGCTTTCTATATGCATTACTTTTCTTTCTTAATATCAAAAATTATAGTTGCTGCATTTCTATAATCACTTAATGAAAGACAGTGTTTCTGAGAACTTTTATTATTTAGAAGGTAATATTTAATTTCTGACTGCAATTTAGAAATTTATGAAATCTTCAAACTCCTTTCAATTCTCTATTCAGGCAGTAAATGAAAAAAGATGGAAAAAAAACAAAGTATTCAAATATACAAAAGAGACTACCACAAATACAGTTCAGTGTCCCAGGTGTTATTTATAGAGGTAATTACTTCAATTGACTTTCAATGAAATGCATTCCTTTTCAATCAGAATTCTGAGTAGGATCACATAAATTATTTAATGAACTGATTATCAAGGTTACAGTCATCAAACACAGCTTTCTGAGCAGCCTCACTTTCCTAAAATAACATGTATTCTCTACAGACATAAAAACAGGGAAACAACTTTGACCTCTGAGGTTTTGGGGTTTTTTGGGGGGTGTGATTTTACCTTGAATTCTCATTTAGTGAGCAAAAGAAAGTGGAAGAAAAGTAAATTTGGACGAGATTTTATGTTTTGCTGGTTTCTATACTACTACTCAAACTCCTATTTACCTTTTATTAAAGCAATTAGGAAAAATTCCCATGCAGAGCTCACATTTCTCCCTAGCAACTCATTAGCTTTCCAGGGTGTTTTATCAAGAAGTAATAAGGCGGGCAGGAATGGTGTTTGTTTGTAAATAGGGTATAATGTGACTGGGGATAACTTCTATAATCCTCAAGAGAGATACACAGAAGAGTTTATTTTTTCCCTTAAGGAGGTGGAAAAGTTAAAGTCATGCTGAATGCTAAGATTTAAAATAGGTAAAAGCAATCACTAACCAAGATGCAGTGCAGAACACTGTCACAGCCAGCTGGAGCTAATTGTGTTAGTTATGGTAACAGTGCCCTCCAGAGGAATTTTGCAGGAATTTGAATGGCATAGGGAAAATAAAAGGCTGTGAAAATGATGAATTTGAATATACACTTAGAAAGTAAATTAACATATTAATCTTACCTAGATAATTAAAATATGCTTTAGCTTAAGTTTAGTGCTGAAAGGCAACATTATATTCATAACAAAAATATCAACAAACATGCACTTTTTAATATTTTAGGCCACCTGTGAATCCTTACTTACATATTACATTGTTAGTACATTCTGAAATATGTGATACGTTATTTTAAAGTAAACTTAATTCGGAGAAACATTTAAGGACTGAGATTAAGGAATTTAAATTTGTGATCCGTGGTTACTTTTCCTTCATGGTATTTCTTTTGGCAAGTCTTTAGAGTTTAGTGTAAATAGAGGAATATTCCTAGCATTAGTATCACCGAAATGAGGCAAAACTATAAACAAGCATTATCAATTATTGAAAGTAAACTGAAATAGGGGACCCCAAAGCACCAGATTATAGACAGCAAGCCCCATTTAACACCGCAAAATGTTAACAAGTTAAAAACAGATAATAAGCACATGAAATGAAAAATGAGAGGCCTCCTTATGTTTGTCATTTAAATATTTATACTTTCTTAATTTTAGAGAATGCATAATGATTATTTTACACGAAGATTTATTGTCATTATCATCAAAATTGCTTTTGCTATCTTATCATGCTAGGCACTGAGACAAATGCTGGGAAAGAGGAATTCATATTTAATGATTTCACTGCTTTTTACCTCACTCACCACTGTCAGCCACCACCATAATGATTTTCTGCATTTAAAATCTTGGAGGAAAAAACAAATCATCCGAAAGCAAATCCCTTTCAGTAATTTACTAAAATAGCTATAAAAAGCTGGAATTTTTTTCTCTTGAAATTTAATACCAGAAACCACAAAAAGAAGAAAAGGAATGGAAGACAAAAATAAGAACAAGGATAAGGGGCAACAAATAGAAAATAGTAACATAGTAGATAAATTAATCCAACTATATTAGTAATTATATTGAATGTCAATGATCTAAATGCACCAGTTAAAGGACAGAGATTGTCAGAGTGAATTAAAAAACAAGACCCAATTATATGCTGTCTACAAGAAACGCACTTTAAATATAAAGACGTGTATCAAAAGTAAATGAATCTGTAATGTCTCTACATTATATATGCATATATATTGTCCTGTTTGTCAAACTCAGCTTGAATACCATTATCTTTTAAGTCACTGTCGTTTATAATAATTCTAGAGAACTGGAGTGCTAAGTTTTTCTTATACTGTTCTTATTTTCAACATCATCTTAGCCAATCTTGTTCCCTTGCCCTTCCAAATAACTGCAGAAGAGCTAATCAAGTTTCACAAAAGAACATGTCTCAACATTTGAATAAGAATTTCATTCGTGTAATAGTATAATTTGAGGAGCACTGCTGTCTTTAAGATGTTGAGTGTTTACATCCATGACAGTGATAATTCTCTCCAGTTACTTATGTCTTCTTTTATGTTCTTCAGTAGTAATTGCTTTCTCTGTTAAGCTTCCATCTTTTGCTACAATCCGTCTTTTGTTACTAGGCATATCACTGTTTGCATAAATTGTATCCTTGTTACATTTTTAAATGGTAATTATAAATATTGGAACATTATTTGCTTTGCTTTTTAAAAATATTTATTCCATAACCAGAAAATTTGTTGAATTCTCTTATTAGTTTTAAATGCTTATCTGTAGAATCTCTTCGCTTTTCTATATATACTACCACATCATCAAAATACAATGACAACTATTCTTTCTAATTACTACCATTTATTATTATTTTTTATCTCAGTGTGCTAGCCAGGATCTTCACTGAAATGCTGAACAGAAGTAGTGTTAGTAGTTCTTATCTTATTCCTTATAAAAATACAATTGTTTGAAATACTTCATATTTGATGAAGAATGATGATTAATATTTCTGTTAGATACTTTTAATTAGAGTGAGGATTTTTCTATCTATTCCAAGTTTGCTAGGACTTTTTATCCTGAATTAGTGCAAAATTTTAATTAAAAATATTTTATATTTAATGAGATAATCATACAATTTTCCCCTATTTGACCCTCAGTATGTAAAGAAATCTTAGTACATTTCAAATGGAGAAGCAGTCCCAGGTTAAAATCAACTTGGTTATAAGCTAGTATTTCATTTTCATAAGGACCTGTTTGCTTTTAAAATACTGTTTTAGAATTTTTGTCCATTTATTTAAAAATAAACCTGGATTATAATTTTTCCTACCCTTATCTGATTTTGGGGGCGTCTGATTTGGTTTTTTGGTTTGTTTGGATTTTGCATTTTTGGCAATCCAGGTTCTATTAGCCTCAGAAAAGAGTTGGTAAGTTTTTCACACTCTGGAAAGTTTATGGACAATGAATTATCTGTTTCTTCAAGGTCTTGTATACTCAGGAAAAATAAAAGGAAAAAAACCTTGTACTCTTATGTTGAAGGCATGTTCATTTGATCAAATTTGTTTTCATGATCAATAAATATTCTACGCCTTTCTATTGCTTGTATGCTTTAGCAATTTTTTAAGTGTTGGACTAAAATCTCAAAATATTATTGTGGCTTTTTAAATATCTAATTTTAATTATTTTAACTTTCACTCTGCAGATCTTGAAGTTATGTTGCTAAGTGCGATCAGATTAAAGACTTTTATGTTTCTGTTGAATTTTTGTATCAATCTATAGAATAACTTTATTCCCTAATAACTGTTTGGCTTTCAGTTTTTCTCACACTAATATATGTATCTCAGTTCTCTATCACTAAGTATATGCTGACATATCTTGTATGTTATTTACTGTAAACCTCTGTTTTCTAATGTGTTCCATATTTTATATTTTTCACCTTTTATATAATGTGCTTATTTTCTCTCTCTTACTAAAACCTGAATTTCGTGGGGGCAAGAATATCTGTATGTTTGATTCAACGATGTACTGAAACATCTATCTAGATCAATGCCTGGCACGTGATAAGATCTCAAAAGATTTTTGTCAAGAGAATTTCATGATGTCATTTATAATTTATATTTAACTGGGTAACTTTCTGTTTTAATTTAAACTAGAGTCTCTGTCTTTTAACTTGAAAGTATCTTCCTTTGTTATTCACCATAATTATTAATATATTTGGAATTTAATTCTACGTTTGGTGCTTTCTATGCTTCAAAGTTATCTGTCATGCTTTAAAAATAAAAAACCTTGTGTTTTTAAACCCTTTCCTTTACTTTGTTCTCTTATTTTACCTGATTTTTCTTTATTCCCTTTTACTTGTTTGGAAATATACATATTATTTCTATTCAATTAAGGATTACAGTAAAAGTTTTCTACATATATATGACTAAGTCTACAACAAATCAGGTACTCCACCCCAAAACCAAACTTTAATCACCCTTATCTTTTATTAAATTTTTACCTATTATATTAATTTACTTTGTCTTTAAATGTCCCCCAAACTGTCCCATTATTATTATTTTATAGTCAATGCTTAGTCATACAGATGTGCACATTACTAACTTACTCACCCACTATTATTTTTCTTGCATGCTCCTCCTTCCTGTGTTTGGTTTTCTTCTTCCTGCAATGTACACTTTAATATTTCTTTTGGTGACAGTATTTAGATAGTCTGTTCCCTTACACTTTCTTGAAAATGCCCTTATTTTTTCCTTAATTCTTGAAAGCTAATTTAATTTGGTATAAAATTAAAATTTTCTATTACGTCTCTTGAGCAATTTGAACATATTTCATTAATTTCAATAATGTGGCTTATTTTGTTGCTTTCTACAAGTCTCCTGGCAGTTGAAGTTTTATTTTATTTAAGATTGCTTTTATGATGATTTTCCTTCCATTGTAGTAGTCTATATATCTGGATTCCTTTTTATGTTTGGTCCTTGGCCCTTATTTATTTCCACAAAGCCAGATTTCTTAATTTTCATCAAGTCTGGAAAAGATTTGGCATTATTTTTTTGAAAATTTTCTGTCTGAAAATTTCTCTTTTCTTTTTTTAAGGATTCTAAAGGAGTCCTATAAACTACTAGCAGATAAATTCTAATTTCATATCTCTTAAGTATCTCAAATTTTTAAATTTTTTATACATCTGTGCTGCCATTCCAGGCAATTTCCTCACAACTACCTTCCATATTACTAACAATGCTTAAACTGAGTTTAATCTAGTATTTAATCAATTCAATGAGTGTTTATATGTTTTCAATTTTTTAATTTCAAATATATATATTATATACATATTATTTTTAATCTATTTTTTCCAGATACACATTTTTAAAACTTTCTACTTTTATTGTTGGTCCTGGGAAGGGGGGTGCAGATGGGAGATGTTGGTCATGGGGCACATACTTTAGTTACAAGATAAATATGTTCTAGGAATTTAATATACAGCATAATCATAATAGTTAGTAACACTGTGTTATATACTTGAAAGTATAAGAGATTAACTATTAAATGTTCTAGTCACAAAAAAAGAAATAGCAATTAGGTGACATGATGTAGGCGTTAGCTGACACTAGGTGGTAATCATTTTGCAATATATGTGTATAAATCAACATGTTGCACACCAAACTTGCCCAGTGTTATCTGTCAGTTATATCTCAATAAAGCTGGAAAAAATAAATTTAGTGAAAAAATAATTAATATATATTTTAAATATTTCTCAATTATAATTTCTAATATGGTAAGTCTTAATATATATGAACTATAAGAACAAAAGCTATTCAGTGGTTCTTACCTTTAAGAGGATAAAACATTCTTGAGACCAGAAAGTTTGGAGAATTTCTCTATTAGACTGAGCTCCACTCTTTAAGAGACAAATGAATCTAGTAATTTCCTTATAGAGAAGAAATATAATTACAAAGCTACAAGATACATTTTTAGTTCCAACTCCACTAAATCAACAATGGAACTTTCAGATTTTATATGGGTGATAGAAAAAGAGAGTGAGAATCTCAAAGAATAATAAAATTTCTAAGAAAGTTTATAAAAGTCCTTTTATGGCCTTAATCCTCCTGTCCAGGCCTTGGGAGTTAGTAAAAGAGAAAGCATTAAACTGCTACATTATTACTGGAAACCATTCAATTGTATAAATTAAATGTGTCAACAGTAAGTGTTAATGGAAAAGATTGGAGAAAATGATTTTGATAGTCGTCATGCCAATCATTCAAGGTACTCAAAGTATGGAAACATGTAATTTTATTTGTGTAGCAACTGATAAGATAAAATCAAGGGTGAACAGAACTCCTCTTATAGTGTTGTAGTGAATCATTAAACATGAAATGAGCTTCTGAGCTCACCCTGTTTGCACTCTACTGACAAGAGAAATAAAACTAAAATAAAGAAGAAATAATAGGGTAAGTAATACTGATGTACGGTGTATTGTGAAATATTATCTGTACATAATCATAGGAATGCCTAAATAATTGTAAAAATTATTAATTCATAAAAGGCATTAGAATTGCCTTAAGCAAAGTTTTGTACAAGGTACATTTTTGTTTAATTTCAGGGATGGTTTTTATGGATTAAAAATTGTTGAGAAAGGGTTTAGTGAGAATACTTTGTTTAGTCATTTAATTGTTGAGAATTTTAGTTCTAAACCCCTCTTTTAGCGATGAGATTATAAACACAGAAAGGTTAAGTGATATGGTCAAAGTCAGTATTTGATTTCCACTCGGTCCAAAGAACGATTCAAATTCAGAGAAAGAAGGGAGTAAAATCGAAACTTTAGAAACACAGCTAGATCACTCTAGACATTTGGGTCACGAACAGTGTGCAGTTGAAGAGCAGCAGCGTGAGTGAGCGCGGAATCGCTGAGAAACCGACAGCGAGATGATAAAGTCCTTATGACCCAGCCATCACTTTGGATTTCTTTAATCTTCTAGTTTATGAGACTGGCTTTCATTTTTAATGTGTACACTCTTTTGCTATGGCTCTTGCATTTAAATAGAACTTCAAATTCAGAAACTCTAAACGTGACACTGGGCTTCCCATTGAATCTGTCATTGTAATAATATGTAGAGGGCACTCATAAGCTCATGTAATAAATAGTCACTCATGTAATAAATATTCTGAGTATCTTCATGAGTTGGATATTACTATAGATAAAAAAAAATCAAGAAAATTATGACTGAATACCTGCCTTCAGGATCTTATGTTCAGTAGGAGAGAGCAAAGGGACAATTATAGTTCAAGGTATAGTGTGGTAATAACTATGAAACACACAGGTTCTATTACAAGAGTTTAGTATAAAAATAGTGATCGAAGCATATTAGCTGTCACAGTGATCTTGATAAATTAAAGATACAGAATCAAGAAAAATAACTTTATCTGCCAAAGAAAACATCTGGAAGAAAAGGACATTTTTCCCCCCAAATTCCATGATATATAATAAAGTAGAAAACTAACTCCCAGTCAATAGAGATAACAAGGTAATTAGGAGTTAATAACAGCACCTAAAGAGAAAATAAAAGAAACTAAAATAATTCCAGTACAGTCAGCTCCGGTCAAACCCTTAGTAGAAGGAGACATCATAGATTCTGGAAGTTAAGCAGATAACAAATTGGAATTCTGGAGGTTCTTAGTGGGTTGCTAATAGAGTATAATAAAATACAGAACTTGGTAGACATGCACTTGACATTACTTTTGGCGGAATTCTGAACTTATGTCATATCTAATTTCTGGTTCTCTGAGAACTACCTTAATTCAAGAGACCCATGAATCACGTAATTTTCTCTGGTATCGTAACGTTATCATTCTAAAAGTGATTTTAAAGTAAAGTGTTAACCACGCCAGGAGAGTGCAACAATTTCCAGTCATCATTTGAAGAGTTGTATCTTTAGGACTGCTCTCAAGTCATCAAGTTGCTTGGAGCTGTGGAGTATAGCTAAGAAGACACAGTCTTGTCCTCAGGACACTACAAAAGCTTTTTAACAAGAAACATTAATTTAAAAAACAATCCAGAAATAATGTGTGACAATATGGAGTTAAATACAAATGTGCAGCATAGATAGTACAAAATATTGATGGTGTCTGGGAGGGAAGAAAGGATTATTCTTTTTTAATTTAACAAGGTAGGGTATGATAAAAGATTCATTTTTAAGTCAAAGATCTGGGTGAGATTCCCACATTTGTAGTTTTTCCATGTGTCATCATGGAAGTCCTATATTCCTTCTGGTTCTCAATTTTTGAATGTAAAAGGAATGTATTTTCATTTGCCCAGACTTTTTCAAGAATTTTTGTGAGTATCAAATGATAAAGCATGTAAACTGAACAGTACTTAAGTTATTAACTGGGCATTGGTATTTTAAGGTACTTGATTAGGGAGGCACAGTGAGCAAAAAAAAAAAAGGGAAATGTTTATGGAAGAAGAAAAAAGACATATTCTGTCATTTATAGTTCAAGTTTGGGAGTACTTCGTACTCAACAAGCACAGTGCTTTATTGTTTATATTTTATTATCTCTTATTTCCAATGAATTCCCGTTTTAACTCAAAGTTAACATCTGCATTTTATAGTTTTTGATGTTGGTGTAATACAATTCAACACTGAGAAGAATCCTACTTCTTAGTGAAGCATTTACTTACATTTCAATATTGTATCATAAAACTGTTGCAGCATTCTGTTACATCATTGATGTATAAAGTGGAGTCGAACTTGGTAATTATTGTTAGCAATATGTCTGTCATGCAGACTGGAATTCTATGATGGTCAAAACTAGGACATTTTCTCCCCACAGGCTGACCTATATAGAAACTCAAATTATAATCACAATCGTTTGCTTGGCAGACCCTGAAGCAGACAAAGAGGAATATTATAATTTGAATATTTAATGGCAATAAACTAAGATGATGAGAATCATTTATTTTCTTGTTGGAGATTGTCTATCCCAGGACTTATCAAATAATATCACAATGGGCTGATAAAGAAAAATGATGTGCTGTATAAAACATAATGTGTACTCAACAAATCTGAGCAGAAAACTACTTCCTCCCTGCAGGACTTCTCACAGCTTTTAATGTGCCAGTGTTCATTCTTGATGTCTCTGAGGGAATTCTCATAAGCCGTTTTCCCAAATAGATTTTTTTTTTTTTTTTTTTTGGTGCTGAGGGGTGGGGTACGAACACCAGATATCTCCCAGAATTAGGGATCCAGGAAACCCAGGCTCAGACTATCGAATTATAATATTGGAAAGGCTCTAGCTTCTTCTCACAAGATGTGTGGACATCTCTTTTGTGGCCTGTCCAACATCTACAGGGACAGGGAGCCAGGACAGTCAGAATTAGTGAGATTTCAATTCGTGAGAATTGGTGGGAAGAAGAAATTAACTGCCTGGATTGGGAGCTATCGAGGTGGTCCCTGACAGCTACCAAGGGCACCCGGGAATAGAACAGACACAGAGGAAAGCAAATGTGAGACAGGGAAAAGAATGGCCAAGTTCTGATTACAGTATTAAATTCGTACATCAAGCACTGTCTCAAGTCAGCTCTACCTCTTAATTTTTAAGTTACACAAATTTGTAAATAATCTCTTTCTTTCCCCTCCCCCCTCATAAACCACACTACAACCAAAATTAGCTTTACTGATCAACATGGGTAATATCTGGATAGGTGCCCTCAACTTTGATTCCACAGCTGCTTTTTGTATGTTTCTATTACTGTCCAATCACCTTTAAGATCAAATACTCTATGTATGCCAATGTCAGACACAAACAAGTTAATATTTGGGGGCGTGTCTTCCTCTTGTCATTTTTCTCTTCGATATGATTTATTTTATCTCTTCTCTGACCCATTATGTATTGGTTTTAAATGTATTTCTCGAGGGCATTTTGTTTTATTTGCAAGTTCTGTTCAACTTTTTCCCCCTGTACTACTTGTAGGCATACTAATGAATTCAATGAAACAGTCCCACCATCTCTTATGTAAATCTCTCTGACTCTGTAGGGTGCTTTTTGTTATCAGGACTCTAGCACACATTCTCTGTATCCTAAGCACCAAAACCAGTTATTTGGCACCTAATAGGCTCGAAGGTTGTTGGCTTTCTTCCGAGACAAGGTAATCAATCTGCTATTTCCTCTTGTGATGGCTTTTGCTCTCTTTGGACTGCACACGTACTCAAAAATTTGGTCTGCCTCTCTCTCTCCCTCCCCCCGTGAACAGATGTTCCTGTGGTGACTGACGTTTTTAAGAAATAAATATGACAGAACCGTTAATGACTGGTATAGTATTTATGTTACTGAGCTTTCTACAGTCATTCCTGTTGAATAAGAATTACTTTCAAAAGAATGAATATCTAACGGCAGAATTTAATTGAAGGTAGTTTGAGACTATTAGCACTATTTGCTAACTTAAATTACATTATTCAAACAACTATCTTTGCACCTTTCCCTTAAAATTGGTATTTCTCTTGCTCATCTTGCTCTCCCATCCCAACTGCAAGTATCTTACTTTTCATCCTTCTTGTGGTTCCTCGAGGGCCTCAATAATCAATAAGCTTCATCTCATAAATGGACTATATTCTATTGAGAGTAACTTTTTGGACCAAAGCATTGTATATACTGTTCCCTGGATTTGTGAGAAACAGAATCAAGTTCAGTTAGTAATATCTGCCGTGGGCATGAGTGGTTATTCACATACAATCAATTTCTCTTTCAGCTTTGGCCGATGTTTGTATGAAACCCTTAAGATTATTGGACTAGCGTATATCTCCAAAGCCTCCAAGTGACTAGAATTAGAAATTAAAACAGGAATAATGAATTTTAACATCTTCAGCTGATTTTTTAAATAAAAAACATGAATCCTAGAAACACCTTACATTTTACAAAGTTGAAATTTCAAAAATAAAACTGTCATTTTAAAAAACTTGTTTATACATACTCGTCCTTCACCCCAATAAGAAGATTCCTACAGAGAAATACCAATAGTTCTTTTAAAAGTTCTAATGCTAGCACAGTGAAAATATCATTTCTTGGAGGCAACAAATGTGGGATGCCCTGGACTTAAATATAAACCCTAGTCACAAGTTTAACTAGCTTGAGGTAGTCAGAATTAGTCAGGAAAAGGCGGTCTCGCGTCTTATGGCAAGTGAAATGTATTTTCATTAATTAGCCCTTAGAACTTACTATTTACTGGAACTGCAAAAGCTTGACTCGTCCTTAATAGTGTTAACAATGGTGTTACATATTTCCAAATACAATTACTAGACATAAAAATGTTATATATCATAGAAGCAGAACAATTTTGTCACTCGGTTCTAACAAGGGGAAAAAGTAAATATAACAGTACTTTATTCCCAATATAAGGAGTCAAAAATCTTTTACTTATTCTGCATTTGTCTTTGATTCCCCAGGGTTGGATGTAGAGAACACAGTATTAGGTTGAAAGGAACACATGTTCCTGATAAGGCATGACTTTCTCAGCACCAAGTCTACCACAATCACAACGAACTGCTTCTTGACAAAGAAGCACTTCATTTCCAGAAGGTGGTGCTCTAGAATAGTTGGAAACACGTTTGCTTCCATTTGAAATAATGCAGAGGTGTGTTCAATTAATATTCAAGTTAACTGAAATTCTGGAAACAGAGAGTGGCTGTTCAAACCAAAAATAAATATATAATATTATACACACACACACACACACACACACATATATATATATCTCCTGCTGCTCTCTCTTTGATAGTATTTAACTCTAAATATTTTTCTATGATGTCCATGACCTAATTTATTGTCTGGGAACACTAGCAATGCAACAGTTTAGATATTGCACCATTAAAACAAAATGAATGAACAAATAAAACAGAAAGAGTTATAAATACAGAGAACAAAACAGGTGGTTGCCAGAGGGGAGGGGAGTTGGGGGAGGAAAGAAATAGGTGAGAAAGATTAAGAGGTACAAACTCCCACCTGCAAAATAAATGAGTCACAAGTATGAAACGTACAGTGTAGGGAATACAGTCAATAACTATGTAATATCTTTGTATGGTGACAGATCATAACTAGACTTAGGGTGGTGGTCATTTTGAAAAGCATAGAAATATCGAATCACTGTCATGTAACAGGAACTAACAGTGTTGTAGGTCAATTAAACTTCAAAAACAAACAAACTCATAGAAAAGGAGATCAGATTTGTGGTTTGGTGTGGAGCAGGGGCGAGAGGGAGGGGGAACTGGATGAAGGTGGTCAGAAGGTACAAATTTCCAGTTATAAGATAGTGGGTGCTGGGGATGTAATGTACTACATGATCAATACAATTAACACTGCTGTATGTTATATGTGAGGGTTGTTAAGAGAGTGAATCCTAAGAATTCCCATCACAAGAAAAAATTTTTTTGTCTATTTCTTTAATTTTGTATCTATATGAGATGATGGATGTTCATTAAACTTGCAAACATTTCATGAGGTACGTAAGTCAAATGATTATGCTGTGCAATTTAGACTTTATACAGTGCTGTATGTCAATGATACCTCAATAAAACTGGAAGAAAAATTAGACAAAAATACAACAGGACATGTTAGAAAACTAGGCCAGTTTTACACAAGAGTATACCAACTTCTGTTCTGACTTTTTAAAATTGAGGTATAGTCAGTTTACAATGTTGTGTCAATTTCTGGTGTACAGCACAATAGTTCAGTTGTATGTATACATACATATATTCATTTTCATATTCTTTTTCATTATAGGTTACTACAAGATACTGAATAGAGTTCCCTGTGCTATACAGTAGAAACTTATTTTTTTTATCAATTTTATATGTAGTAGTTAGTATCCGCAAATCTCAAACTCTCAATTTATCCCTTCCCACACCCCTTCCCTCCTGGCAACCATAAGTTTGTTTTGTATGTCTGTGAGTGTGTCTCTGTTTTGTAAATAAGTTTGTTTGTCTTTTTTTTTTTTTTTAGATTCCACATATGAGTGATATCATACAGTACTTTTCTTTCTCTTTCTTGCTTACTTCACTTAGAATGATGATCTCTAGGTCCATTCATGTGCTGCAGATGACATTATTTTATTATTTTTATGACTGAGTAGTATTCCATTGTATAAATATACCACAATTTTTTTTTATCCAGTCATCTGTTGATGGACATTTAGGTTGTTTCCATGTCTTGGCTGTTGTAAATAGTGCTGCTATGAACACCGGGGTGCTTTTCTAATTAAAGTTCCCTCTGGCTATATGCCCAGGAGTGGGATTGCTGGATTATATGGTAAATCTATTGGATCCAAACTAGAAAAGAAGAGGTAGAATTGTCACCATATGCAGATGACATGATACTATCTATAGAAAACTCTAAAGGCTCCACATAAAAACTATGAGAGCTGATAAAAAGAATTCAGCAAGACAGCAGGATACAAGAGTAACATACATAAATCAGTTACGTTTCTTTATACTAACAATGAAATATCAAAGAAGGAAAGAAAAGAAACAATCCCTTTTAAAATTGCATCCAAAAAAATTACTTAAAAATAAATCTGACCAAGGAAGTGAAAGGCTTATATGTGGAGAACTACAAAACACTGACTAAGTAAATTAAAGATGACTGAAAGAAATGGAAAGATATCCCATGTTCTCGGATTGGAAGAATTAATATTGTTAAAATGGTCATACTACCTAAAGCAATCTATAGATTTAATTCGATCCCTAACAAATTACCAATAACATTTTTCACAGAACTAAAACAAATAACACTAAAATTTACATGGAATCACAAAAGACCCAGAATTGCCACAGCAATACTGAAGAAAAAGAATGAAGCTGGAGGAATAACCCTCCCAGACTTCAGACAATACTACAGAGCTACAGTAATCAAAACAGCACAGTATTGTTTTGACTTTTAATAAAGTTCACTTATAAACATACTTGAATAATATTTGATGCCATATAATTGTATTACATGAAGATATATGCAAAATCAGATAATTATGAAAAATTTTGATTTCCCAGTATTAAAATATATCCAAAACTTTGGTCTGTAATAAGCATATGGAAAAGATGAAAAAGAGTAGATGAGAAGAGACATAAAAGGAAAATTTCTTCTGGGAAAGAGAATTCTGTTAATTTTTGAATTATCTAAATAGATTTTTTTTAGAAATCTTTGCCTAGTGAAAATGTATGTGGCATTACAGAGGTAATAAATTCTGACTACAGTAAACTGATCCATTTTCTTTGCAGAAACAGTTTGGGAACATTTGTGATCTGGCCTGAGATAGTGAAAATTTCCAGAACTTTTATTTATTTCTATTAGCAATAAGAATATACTCAACGGTCAAAGGTAAACTACATTTATAATGTCAAAGGCCATTTAAATTGTTAGCTAATAATTTTCTGGAAGAATTGGAAGTTTTAGTCATAATCATTTTTATCCTGAGAGCTATTTGTCTAACTGAGTATTGCTGTTTGACAGTTGTTATATTACACAAGCCACAAATGCATCTCTAATATAACTGTATGTGACGATATTATAGGCTGACTAGAAAGCATATTTGAAATATATCATGTAAAATGTATTTAGTACAGCACTAAGTATCACAATGCATTACAGAAGTAAACATACCACACCCACTTGTAAAGATTAGGGAGATTGTTTTCAAGTTACATTAGTAATTTATCTTAAGGGAAGAAGACTGAGGGCACCAAAATTATATGTGATATTTGGCAATATTAGTATCTCTATAACAGTCCATCTCTGAACATAATAAACTCTACTTGATTACTTAAAAACATGTAAATTAGATTTATTTTTCTTTATATTTGTCTTAAAATAGAATTGTCCCCATAAAATGGATGTCAGAAACATTTAGTTAAAAAGCTCTGAAACACAACTCTTTCATATATTAACATTTGTGTATATAAAATAGATAAAAATAATTTCTTCTGTATAGCACATGGAACTATATTTAAAATCTTGTAGTAACCTATAATGAAAAAGGAATATAAAAACAAATAAATGTATGTATATGTATGACTGAAACATTATGCTGTACACTAGAAACTGACACATTGTAACTGACTATACTTCAATTAAAAAAATTAAAATAAATGAAATTTAAAAGTATATATTAACATTTGGCATTAAGTAGACTAAATATTCAGATTCAAATCAATGTTTCTGGTTCTCAGACAAATACGAACATACACTACCACAATTCTCTAGACAGAGTACTACTTATGCACAGATTACAACTGAAACTATAGAACTAATGCAGTACAAATTTCTCACTCTCAGTTTTGCTCCAAGAGGAAAGGAAACATTATATTTTAATTAAATTCAACATAATTATACACTGCATGTATACAATTTTAAGGTAAAATGTAATATCTTAAATAAATTTTATACTTGCTATGGACCAGTACAGACTCCCTTTGCCAATAGGGTACTTTATTGGAAAGTAGATAAGAGTATATACTATTGCCTAAATTACATTTTTTTTTTCAGAATTGGATTCTCTCTCTTTACTTAAGCCATATACAAGTAAGTTATATACATACAGTGTATATGTTTATGAAGTTATGACACTAATATATTAAAGAGTTGCATTAATGAGTTTGGTTTAAATACTCTGAAGTTATATCATTTATGGAGAGAGGTATCTTTTTCAAAAATTTATTTTGGTTGATCCTCAAACCATCATAGAAGATTGATATGGAATGTATTATTCTTATTCTACTTTTTAAAGAGAGGCAAATCAACCAGGACAATATGTCAAAGAAAAAAAAAAAGTAAAAATTAACCTGATATAGGACTTTCAGTTCTGGGTGTGATAGAGCAATGTTCATCAGAGTTATAATTCTGCTGTGAATAACTACAAAACTGGACAAAACTGGGATACAGAGAACTCAGGGCTCTGATCATTGAGAGAAAGGAAATATACAAAATGAGTTCTACACTCATCCTGGCTTTTTGTCAGGGATCACTTTCTAATTTAAGAAGTGGAGCCAAACACAAAACAGCAATCTCCCTGAGTAGAAGAAATGAAGATTGGAGTTCGGGGCCATGATGGTAGCTGTTATTTTTCAGGAAAGGGTACCAGAGAGAAGGCAGCTGGACAGAGAACTTTACAAATCTGCTGAAGTGTCCTCCTGAGTCTCTGTGTAAATTCTAAATCGCATGTGCTTAAAGGGAGACTCCACAGGCCTGGCACACTGCTACTGCAGAGCTATAAACCCAACAGAGACGGGCGTGAAAGTGCGTTATATTTTATAAAGCTCACCAGCCAAAGGGGAGAAACTTTGTTGAACATGCTAGGAATTCAGCTGAAACTCCAGAATTGCCAAGGCTTAGGAGCAGAGTTGTTCTATCTCCCCACTGTAATCAAGCCCCAAGATGGTCAGGTTGTGTCATCAGTAAAGTCACTGGGCTGCCAGAGCAAAATTAAGGACTCTTCATAGCCTTCCAGCATAATCCAGAAAGATCTATAAAGGTGGAACTAATCTACAGTGATAGAATTTCAGGCAGTAATCGTGTCAGGGAGAGGTGGGAACTGTTTGGAAGGGCTGTGATGCAGCTTTCTCTGGGATAATGAAATGTTCTATTCTTGACAGGGCTCTGGGTTAAGCAGACTACCCGTTTTTTAAAATTCATTAAACTGTGCACTTCAGAGTTATACATTTTGCTCTATGTAAATTATGCCTTAAAAAAGATTGTATTAAACAAGATAATAGAGAAAAGAGGGAACAATTTTCAAAGCTGTGCCAAAATTTTTTTATGGAATAGAAGAGGGATTTCCTGCCTGGCTGTATTAATTTTTGTTCCAGAGGGTAAGAAAACGAATAAAGGATTAACTGTCAATAATTGAAAAAAAAAACACCTGTTTTATGAATGCATGAATTTAGTGGAAATAACACAATAAAAGTATGGAAACACAAAAAGACCCAGAAGGAGGATCAGGAACTACTGACAACAAATTCTTAAAATAAATGTATTGGTGCTTCTTATGTTCAAAAAGCAAAAAGATATGAATAAAATACAGATTCGGTAATGTAAAAAGAGAGTAAAAATACATTTACACACATCATATAATATGAGGCAGGATGTAGTAAACACCTCAAACGTTGTTGCTAAAAGAGCAATGCGATTTCAGAAGAACAAGAGAAGATATCAAGAAAGCTTTTATTTGGATGACTTAAACCCAAAAAAGTAAAAACAGACTCATAAAGGAAACCAGCCACCCTGATGTCCATGGTCACTGATCTCTGTAGTTATGATAGCACAATGATACCCTTGAAGGCCTAAAAGTATCCAGGCATTCCCAAATGCTCACAATATAGTTCCAGTTTGATTATTACTAACCCTCGTGTTCAAATTCTAATTATCTACAGTATGGGAAAATATAACAATTAGTAAACAAAATTAGCCAGAGCCAATCTGACAACTTCAACTGATTTCCTTTGATTTCAAAAGGACAGTTTAGCCAAACTTTGTCTTCTGGTCTCCCTCCCTCAGGCCTCACCTTTCAGCTTTGCCTTTACCCCTGCAGCCTTATGAGTATAAGGCAGTGAGAACTTCCTCAGGCTGCTCCAGAGACAGACCTCAGTAAGAGAAATAAATGCATCTTAAACCCTTTGGTCTCGGATTTAAGAAATACAAGAAATTTACTTTAATGGACAAATCTGGGAATAGAGATGGAAAACATGTTTTGGTTTTGTTTTTATTTTTTTTAACATAGAGGAATTTTCTCATTATGTCTTATTATGCTGGGAAAAAGAAGAGCCTGAATTACTTTTAAAATCAATCCACTATTTCTTTTTGTGCACTCTATACATACTTTGAATGTTAATTTTACATACCCTTATGAGCTAAGATAGTTCTTCAGTTGTTATTGTTTTGTTTTGTTTTTTCAGAATGGAAACTAGACTTTATAAAATTACATTTCAAGTAGTCTCTGTATGGACCATATTTTTCAGCTTTATACCCAACTATGTGAAAAGCTGAAATAGTTTAATCTGCAGACTTGTGACAGAATGTTCACTATAATTAATTTAATGACTGTTGGTCTCAGTATTCAGTGGATGAATTCTTCACGGTAAGTATTCTCTGGAAACAATAATTTGAGAATGCTTACATTTTTATTCTAAATTTGTACAATTTTTATTTTAAACATGAACCTAGAAATAGTCAGTTTGAATCCGATTCAGTTTTCATAAGTAATGTAAATAAAACTTTGGGAAAAATAATCATTTGAATCTATGGATATGGTGGTAGTTAATGTAGTTTTAATTTAAACTCTAACAAAGACCCAAAATACAACAGTATAAACAAGATAGAATTTTCTCTCTTGTGTTTTTCTCTCTCTTTATAGCTAAGGTAATAATGAGAACCAGCAATTCAGCTTTATCATTGTCAGCACAAGATATCCCAGGTGTCTACACTATTCATCGCCATCTCCCAAGGGTGTGTGTGTGTGTGTGTGTGTGTGTGTGTGTGTGTGTGTGTATGCATGTTTTAAGAACGAGCAGACAGGAGGACGCACATGCCATCCTTTTAAGGGCACAACTGGAAGAGCCACACATTTCTTTTCACATTTCATTGAGTACACCAGTAACTTGCCCATATCTCATTGAAAGGGAGGCTGGGAAACATGGCCTTTGACTGGCTGGCATTACTGTAGGAGGAGAGAGAGATACTGGGATGCAACCTGCAGCCTGATGCCAAAGATCCAGGTGTGCGCTTCTTTGCTCTTACCTATTCTCTCTCTAAACACACACCCATTATTATAAAGTCTGTTCAAAAACAAATGGAGGAGTGCAATGTTGGGGGTAGAGTGGTGAGCACAGCTGTATTCAAAAAAAAAAAAAAATGGCAGAACAGGGAAAGCACAGCTGTCATTTTTCAACCCAATGATCAAATCCTACCAGACAGGAATTTTAAACATTCCCTGCTCTGGCAGGGAAATAACTTCCTTGACCAGATCCTGATTATATTATCTGGAAGAAATTTCTTCACCCCTTGTCATTTATAGTTCCTGTTTTCTTGACTTTGGGGTATTCTTCTCTGTCCATTACTTCTGTCACCGTAAGGACTGGCTTGCCTGTGACCATCCTGTTTTCTATGCGTTGTTCTGGTGTAATATCAATATTCAAGGAATGCATTCTTTGCTCTAAATATGTATCCTTTCACTCTCAAAAGTATCTGATTACCTTACAACTATCTCCTTAAGAAAGAATTGGACACTATTTTCTCCTTGGAGACTGCACACATTTCTGAGCTATATTCTGCAAGGCCAGTCAGGAGGCTTCTGGAGTTGCTTTAAAGGTCAAACACACATTGTTTTTTTTGCAGATCAATACCATCCCTAAAAAACTCAGGTATGCTTTTGTTCTGGTTATTGACAGTCAGATCCACAGGCAAATAATCACCACCAGAGATCTAATCTAGAGAATGTTTCTGTGCTTGTAGACTATCTTCTTATACTCTCTGGTTTCTTTGTTCAGAACATTTTTGTTTTCCTTCAATTTACTGGTATATACTTTGATGCTCTCTGAAAATATTAGTTGAGGTAAGAAAGCATTACCCTTACTCTAACGTCTGAAACTAGAATGGATCCCAAATAACTGAGACGTTTTAATGTAGGCACTTGAGGTCACCAGGCCCTATTTGCTGCTAAAGCTGCTTCTTTTAAATCACGTCTTACAACCAGCCCAAGTACATCTCATCACAGAACTTGGCACAAGAACAAAGAGCCAATGTATACAAATATTCTGTGTTTTTTTTTTTTTAATGTTTTGAGTTTTTCCAAACAATTCACAGAAGTTACACGTTCCTTTGGCAAGTAGTCTACCTTTTTAAGGATTGCAAGAGACAGTTTTACCACATGTCTCATCATGATATAAGAAAGATCACCACTTTCCAGCCTGCGATATTGGGGTTCTTGCCACCCACTACTCAACTAATACACCAATGCGTCATTTTTTTCATTATGGTGGAGTTCCACTTCTAGTAACCAAAGTATGTTTTATTTAAGAAAAAGATGTTATTTTTAAAAAGCAAAAGAGTCTAAAATCCAGCATTTTAAAGAAGATAAAAATGCATGTCTCATAATAATTCAGGGGTAGTTGGTTCATTATTAGCAGAGCACCTGACACTCTCAACATGTGACTCCTATCTCTGGATTCAGGGAAGCTTTTCAACCTTTGCCATCACATAGTGATCAGAAACAGGGAAATCAGAAGAGTACTTGATGCTCTATCCTTTTTGGGACAAAACCCAGAAGTACCAAATGTAACATCCATTTAAATTCTGTTATCTAGACCTTACATACGTGCTCATACCTCTCAATAAGAGGGGCTGAGAAAGGCACTCTTTAATTGCATAGCATTGCATACAACTATAATGTAATTGTATGTGGCCAGTTGCAACTCTACTATAGGGAGAGGTTAAGAACAGATATTGCACAGCAATTCACACTCTGACACGTTACCTGTTATTCAGAAACAAATCTAAATACTTCAAGCAGGACAGAAAGATTAGCACAGAGAATAAAGTACTTTCAAAAATAATGGATGGAAGAGCCAAAGTTGTGGGCTCTGGACTGCAACAGAACACCACAGAAGTGATACATCCAGGGACTGAGGCCACCACTGGAATCAGTGAGTAAAAGCGTTCTACTGTAAAAGCAATTCCAGAATCACAAAGCTGGGAATTAGCTGTCATCACTACTCTTCCAACAGCTGCCTCTCGACACAGAGAGACGTGAAGAATGTGCACTGGAGTACAGCTTTAGAAACCAAGACTTTGCTTGCTAGTAGGAAACAAATCCAAAGCAACTCAAATATTTCTCGCTTCCACCTTCTAAAATCTGTGCAGATACATTTCGTTGGTAGAACTAACTCTTCCTGACTCGGCTGCAAAGGCATATGGGAAGTGTCACTTTAACCTTTTCAGAATCTCCAGTCAGATGAATACATGAAGAAATAGGTTGGAATGGTGTTTAATGAGCCAATCCACAGCATCATCAGGGCTGCTAGTCAACAATGGACACCCCAGCAGAGCAGACAGTGCTAAACTATTATTCAATTACAACCGGAAACCCTTTAATGAACCTTTCATTGGTATTTATTCTTAAGTAATTGAATCATCCTTTAAAATAACTGGATTAATTTCACCAAAAAAAAGGTCAAGAAAGTCAGTTTGTGCAAGGTTTGGAAATATCAATTTCTTGCTCCTTTACAGTAGACTTCAAACAAATACCATTTTTAAAGGTCTGAAAGTTCTATCTTTGTAACATGGATGGACCTGGAGATTGTCATTCTAAGTGAAGTAAACCAGAAAGAGAAAGACAAATACCATATTATAACACTTACATGTGGAATCTAAAAAAAAGAGACAAACAAACTTATTTACAAAACAGAAACAGACTCATAGACAAAGAAAACAAACTTACGGTTACCAGTGGGGGAGGGGGATGGGAAGGGATAAATTGGGAGTTTGAGATTTGCAGATACTAATATATAAAAAATAGATAAGCAAGTTCTTACTGTATAGCACAGGGAACTATATTCAATATCTTATAGTAACTTATGGTGAAAAAGAACATGAAAACGGATATATGTATGTATATGTATGACTGAGGCATTATGCTGTACACCAGAAACTGACACAACATTGTGAACTGACTACACTTCAATAAATATATATATATAGACTTCATAGTCTATTGATTCGCTTTTTCCCTTCTCCCAAGCTAAAGTGAATGAAAGAATAAACAATTTGCTTTTAATACAGCAGCAATGCAGCTAGCACTTAATTTTAAAATAACTTGATCAAGACATTTCCCTTTTTCAGTCACCTAATATTTAAAATAGGAATACAAAAATAACACTATCATATCTGCAACTACCTTTATTTGTTTTTCAAAGAGGTGCTAACAAGGCTGAAGTCACTCTGCTAAGAAACACAGTGAGGGGTGGAAAGTTGTGCGGTCCCCCCCTGTGATAGCAAGGGCCGTGCCAATCTTGTTCACCACACTGTACCCAGCACCTAGTGGCTGCTACACACCCACAAGATACTGTACACAAATTCTTGACTTACTATGTGAGGTCCTACTTTCAAAACAGTTTCTACAAATAATGTTAGGAAAATAATGAAGGGTAAGGAAAATGCTGGCTACATATAGCAGTCTCAAGGTTCTGGATCATAACTCTTTGTAGTCAGCTTTAAAGGTGACCTAAATTTTGTCCTACTGGCAAGGGCACTGTTGAAGATTCTTTCTCAGGTTTGAGGCAAGACTGCAGGCTGACTAGCCAGGACATTTAAAGAACTTATCTTGGAATGTGTGTTCTGACAATTAAGTCATTCTGAATAAATAAGTTAAACTGACTATGGAGTGGGGGAAAACATTAAAAAAATTAGTAGGTTGTATGTACTTGGACATTGATTTCTTTTTTTTAACTTTTTTTTATTGAGTTATAGTCATTTTACAATGTTGTGTCAAATTCCAGTGTAGAGCACAATTTTTCAGTTATACATGAACATACATATATTTATTGTCACATTTTTTTTTTCGCTGTGAGCTACCGCAAGATCTTGTATATATTTCCCTGTGCTATACAGTATAATCTTGTTTATCTATTCTACATATGCCTGTCAGTATCTACAAATTTTGAACTCCCAGTCTATCCCTTTTCACCCCCCTCAACCCCGGCTTGGCAACCACAAGTTTGTATTCTATGTTTGAGTCTGTTTCTGGGACATCGATTTCTTAATGCAACAAGCAGGAAAGTTTTAGGAAGCTATTCACCATGACACTTAAAATTCTTGTTTCTAACAGTTTTTAACTTTGCATCTTAACAATGACATGCATAACAAAATAACCTAAAGTAACATTAACACAACACAGAGAAAATGAAATAAGCTGACACTGTCAAGATTGTCTTTTTTTCCTAAAAGATATGCAAGTTCAGTGTTGAGGCTGATCATTTTGTCTTAAATGCTTTGCTGGAAAATGAACAGACTACTATGGAGAAGAGAAGGCAGAGCCACGAAAAAATAAATTATAGAAATAGCACAGTTGTCCGTCTGATTTTATTTTTAATTAAAAGTTCCACTAAAATAGGTAAGCATACGGGTTAAATAAGGAAATAGATGGTGCTGAAGGGCATATTTTCAAAGAGGACAAAGTACAAGGTACATTTTGGTACCTTTTCTTGTTAATAAATAAGGACTATCAAACTGGGCTAACCCTAATCTTTCAGTTTTACCAAGATTAGATTGTTCCTTTTCAAACCTGACCAGCTCTCTTAGCTTCTCTTCCAAAATGTGTTATGAGTCTACCATAACATAAGAGATTGGTAGGGGCAAAAATTTCCAACTTTTCAAGGGTCTATTTTCTTAAAAATTAGCAGCACCTTCTAGGAATTAATTTAAAGAGAGAGTAAATGTTTAGCATAGATGATTGAGGAAAAATCAATACATGTCAAGCTATTTTTAAGCCCCTCTATCTCCTCAGAGTCTCAAGGTTAAGAATTGCAATCTAGGCTATTATTAAAACATAAAGATGCAATAGTTTCCCTGCATCACCAGCCTCCATGTTTACTTAGCTTCCACTCTGTCTTAACCCCTCATAACCCGTGCAGCTCTATAAGGAATGGCGTGCAGGGGAATGTATGGTTTTGAGGCTTTCATGTTATAAATATCTTTTCTTTTTTTAATTTTTAAAAATTTTTTGCTTTTTTGCAGTGGAGGAGGAGTAATCAGGTTTATTTATTTATTTTTAGAGGAGGTAGTAGGGATTGAACTCAGGACTCTGTGCATGCTAAGCACATGCTCTACCACTTGAGCTATACCCTCCCCGACATGTATCTTTTCATAAGCAGCACTGAAAGTAAATGTAATTTTTAATTTTCTGTTCTCTATCCTTCCATTCAAAAAGATCAATCTTAAAAAAAATGGATATAAAATTAAAAGCAAGGAGAAAAGAGAAAAAGATGAGGATCCAATGATATATTTGAGTAACAAAAAAGTGACCCGATGTATTTTTGGTTCCTAAAACTTTCCCCAATAAAGCAAGCATGCTTCTGGCTGAACCTAGTTCTGGGATCCAATCAGCTAAGGTTATGCATTGCCCCCAAATCTCCACACATTGTGCACTTTCAACAGCAGTAAACCAAAACAACAACAAACTACACACATCTATTTTCTTGCTAACCTTGTAAACATTCCTTTTTGTTTCTTTCAAATATGATTACATAAAAAATTATTTTTAACTTGAAATTACTGAGTCCTGAGATTGAGCAAAAAAAAAAAAAATTAACATTTTCCTAAACTAGAAAAAAAGTGAATATATTAAATCCTAATTAAATAAAGAAAATAACTTGACAGTTAAACTCACAGAATGGCTGGGGTAGCTAGCATGTTCTAAGACTCAACTCTGATTCTGTGGATTGAAACCACTGGTTCCCCGTCCCCATCCACTCCCACATCCAAAGGCATGGTAATCTGAGCAAAAGTACTTTGAGAGGAACTATGTTCACCTTACACATTTTTTTCAAAAATATGTTTTTGTTTGTATATTGCTGTTCAATGTCTTCAGGCACAAATTCTGTTTAGCACAGGGGAGCTAATTCATTGTTAAGTTTTTGGCTTAAATCCTGTATTCATTACATACACTCCTTTTTTTCCACATAACCCTCCAGGGTTTGATGAAAAATAGATTCCTAAACATGCCCAACCTGCCGAACAGGAATCAAAGCTTCCAGTAGAAGCATAATCTCCCTTGAAATAGAAGTGTTTCAGCTTGTATGAGCATATTTCACTCTTGGGGAAGAAATGAGATCATGTTTCGTTTCAGGAGGAAGTATGCTTCAGGTAAGAGACTGAAACAAATAAACTTTCTATATACTTAACCAAATACATAGGAGAATATTTGAATTCAAATGTATTGTTGCGGCAAAGTAGCTCTTTAATTATATTGTGAAACTTTAACGGTAGACGAGTTTCAATTCTGAGTAGGTCTGTAAATATTCTCCAGAAAATAGATCTTTCCTGACGAACTGATTGATACCTTGATTATCCCTTCTCCCCCTTTCTCCTCCCTTTCTCCCTCTACAACTGATCCTGTAGATTGCATTGATATTATTCCCTGTATATCATCTAACCACTCACTTTCACAGAGTCTTGAGCTAATTCAATCACGTCTGCTGGGAGATGTTTTTCCTTAATGCACATTTTCTTTAATGTCTTGAAGCTAATGTCTTTAGTCTAAAGACAGCGTACTGATGATAACTCCCAAAAAGAACTTCTTATAAATGAAGGGCAGATATTCTTAACGCACGGGCTCCAAACTGACAAGAGTTCCTGTTGGAGGACGCAGCTGCCTTCTTTCTGTTCTGTCACTCCACGCTGGGCTTCTGCCCTGTTCAGTCCGCCTACCTCTGTTTCAGCAGCTCACTGAAGGTCAGTGTGAACAGGGTATGTGGCCCAACTGCCCCCTTACTTTCTTACCTGGCAAACAACTAAATTTCTGATTCTTGGGATTGAAGATGGAAATGATATACTCCACTTTTTAAAAAAAACAATCATAAGGTTCCTTGTGCATAGTATTCAACTTTTAAAATGCATTATCTAATTGTAATATTGCGTATCAGGTAACAGAGAGAGGGAGGCTAAAAAACACATCACTTACATTATAAATAACGCTATCTATGTCGTTAGTAACATCAAGAGCTTGGATCTGAATCAAGGTTTTCTTACTCTGATTCAAAGGCTTTTTCCACGACATGCTACTCATACTCCACACAAGGGTATCTGCCATTTGTGCCACGTGGAAAGCAAGTTTGGGAAATGAGCATGAGGAATGAGCATGGTGTTTGAGCTGGGAGGAAACAAGATAGCTTCATCTAGCTCCTCTAGAAAAGGATCATATTAAGTAGATGAGTTCCCGAATTGACTGAATAAGCTGAATGTTGCCAGGGTGAGCCTTCGGTCGGTGATTCCATGTTTTTTTCTGTCAGAGCTGGGATCGTTTTGGTGGTGAGGAAGCCCTCTTCAAGTAAGCAAAAAGCAGAGTATAATTCTCTTGGAGCTTAAAAATAAGTGACAAAACAGTCATTTCCTATCTAGAAAAGTACTGCATTATATTTCTAACTGAATTTTTACTTTTCTCCTAAATGTATGATCTGATGAAATGATATAGAATCATAGCAAATAATGAATCATTATAATTATTTGGGCATAAATTTATTTTAACTGTTATCAGCTGTTAGCAATAGTCCTTTTATGACATAATTTGTCCATTTTAAGTTATTTTTTGTTGGATGGAATATTTTCAAGAATTATTTTCAACTACAGAATAAGGGTGATGCGTGTCTTTGAACTTCTCTTACACAAAATGCTTCTTGACAACTTTATATTGTATTTCTAGATATTTTCCATCTTTATTGTGATTCTCCTTGAGTTATTTAGAAATGTTCTTGAAGTTGAAAACATATGCATTCTTTTGTAAATTATCTTCTATTTACTAATATTTAACTACATTGGGGTTAGAGAGAATAGTCTATGTAATACTGACTTTGAATTATGTTAAAAGTAGCCAAATCTATGGTAAATTCTCCTAAGTTATACGTGTCCATGAAAAGAATGTGTAATTTCCATTTACTGAATGCAATATTCTATGTGTTCATTACATCAAGCTTGCTTTTTTTCAAATCTTTTATATGCTTAATAATATTTTTGTCTAATTGATCTATAAATCATGTGAGATTGTTTTTACATCCTTTCATTATGAAGGTGGATTTGTCAGTTTCTCTTGTAGCGCTGTGATGTGTTATGGCATAAATGTCGAAGGAATTCTTTTTAGTATGTATCTGAGATACCCACCTGGCAAACTGCATCTTTTACTTCTATAACGTGCTCCTCTTCACCCCCAGACATGCTTTTTTGCTTGCTTGTTTTTTGTTTTTTGGCTGGTAAGTCTGTTTCATCTGTTTTAAATATAACTACAGTTTTCTGTTGCTCTTCTTATTATATGCCCGGGATATCATTTTCTGTCCTTTTAATTTTAAGCAACCTTTATCCTTGTGTTTCTGGCATGTCTTCAGTAAACACAATTGGCATCTCCACCCCCCCCTTTTTTAAAACAATGTAACAATTTAGAGATTTTACATGGTATATTCAGACCACTTACATTTCTGTGTTTCTCGTATACACTTTTTCATTTCTACCATTTTGGAGAATGTTTATATTTGTACCATTTTCTGTTTTTCCTGCCACCATTGGATCTTCTTCCTAACTGATCGAGGGTTATTGTTGATTTTCTGGGGTTTTTTTTTTCCATTTCCTTTTCTCTTTCTACTGGTAGATATACCCTCTATTATCTTAGTGGTTACATCTAAAAATTTAAGATGCATTCTTGAAAAATCTAGTTATCTATATCTGTATTTCCTCCTGGACAATACAAGTAACTTTTAAAAATTTGGATCACCTAATCCCAACTTATATACCCTTGTGGTCTAGTATTTAATTATATCTTATTTATTTTGATCTCTATGTTAGAAATTACTATTATTTATACAGCCAATGTTAACTTAGAATTATCCGCATATTTACTACAATCTGTATTCACCATTCTGTTATGAGAACATGATCTTGTTTTGCTCTGCTTCTTGAAAGACAGGCTATGTTCCTCATCTGATTTTTTTTCCTGATCATACTGGTTTCCTCTTTAGTTGTGATATTTTGACTTAGGTCCCATTCTGATCACTTTCTTATAATTGCGCTTCTTTGAATAGGAGTAATTCTTTCTGAGACTTCTTGAAAATTTTTGTGGTAGGGAAACCAGGAAAATCAGCTGTGTGAGCAGACAGCCTGGATTCAGATCTGTTGTTCTGGAATACTTTCTCATTAACAATCCACCTTTTGGGTAAACATCCTCTGGGAATAGAAAGACATTTACCTGGCTCAAGGTGAAGGTCAGAATGTCACAGTCAGATGGGCCAAAGACATTTGCTCTTCAGCTGATTGAAATCAGTGTCACTAGTTTTTCTCCTCTCTTTTGAAACTAATAGCCTATTGTCTAAAAGCACACAAGGGGGGTTTGCACATTTGCTCACTTAGCCGCCCTTTTCCTCAGTTATTTGGAGAATTCTCTTTCTTAGGGTCTTCGTGATAATGTTCTTCTCCCACAGTATTGAGTTAATTCTATAAGCATCAGATTGGTTATTCACTGTGTGTGTGTGTGTGTGCGCGCGCACACGAGTGCATGTGTGTGAGTCTGTATGTTTGTATATACACACACATGACTGTGTATTTAACTTTCAAGAAGAAAAAGGTTTTATCCAGAGAAATGAGTGATATGTGTGTTTTCCTTTGATCTGTCCTCTGACCACTTGGGCTCTGGCTGAACCCCCTCAGAGATGCCTATTTTCTAGCTTCCAATGAGCTTTCAATTTACCCAAGTTTAAGGAGCTAATAAGTGGAATAATTCCATACATCCATACCTAGTGTCAGACTATCTAAATACATTATTACACACACATACATGCACGCACACACACCCGTGCCTAAGCAGGTGCGCACACATCTTCAGCAAAAACTTCTGTCAGGAGGTTTTGAATCCACCTGAAACTTCTGGTGATTTTATACAAGCATTCTGTACCCTCTTTGATGCAACTGACCATTATTAACCACCTCCTGCTACTACTTTATAGCTCATTATTTTCACTTGGTTGGAGCCGCAGACTTGAAAAAAGGAAAAAAAAAAAAAAACATTCAAAATTACCTGCCTGTATGGTTTTCAAGACTTTCAGCACCATTCACAGTAATGTCTCCAGTATCTAGCATGGTGACTGTTCTAGTAGAACAGGTGTTCAATAAACTCTTATTTTATGAATAAAAGGCTACAAACTCTGATTGCCTCAAAGAGCAGAACTCACACCCAGAGGTATAATTTTTTTTGATCTTAGAGACAGAAAATAGGGTAGTGACCTTTTTTCTAGCTTTCATAAGTCTTACCTTAATTTTCCCTTTCACCGAGTGTTCACATATCTGTCCTTTTTACTGGTGGTGAAACAGACTTTAGTAAGTTGTCATTTCCCTATTTGTGTTAATTTCCATTAATCTGTAATAATTTCTAATGACTTTGCCAACTAAGTATCTTTGCTATTTCAAATTATTTTTAAACCCCTAATCTGAGAATTACCAAATGATTTTCTATTGCTAAGTGTGACAACTGAATAATACATACACTATTGCTCAAAATCATAAAACCATAAGTAGTATTCAAAATAAAAATCAAGGCTAAAAACCTCCTTGATATGTATTTTGGAAGCACAGTACTTGGTTTGCGAATCTTTATAGTATATTACTCTGTAATTAATGTCTTCCCTCATGCTTTAGGTTTACAAGTGACTACAAATCAATCATTTCTTATACCAGTTTTCCAAAAGATTACAGCAAAATCACTGGCATCAAGAGTGGGCTGTTGAGTTGATCTTTGTAAATATAGTAATTTTTTTCTGATTAAGAGTTGATCCCAACTCTTCCACTTCCTATTTTTAGGAACTCCACAAGATGTTTACAATTTTTGTGTCTCACTTCCCTCCAAAATGAAGTTAATAATAATGTCTACTCACAGGACTGCCATGAGGCTTAAGTTCTGTATGAGGATTAAAGAGGTTAAAAGTAGAAAGCAGTTAGAATAATGCCTTGCACATTCTGTTAGCGCTCAGTGAATGTTTGCAAATGTGATTATTAAATTATATATTTTTCTTTCTATTCAGCATTTTCCAGAACATATTCTGAAGGACAATCTTGCAGAAAATATTAATGAGAGTGACTGGAAGAGGTGTGGCCATGTCTGGGCTTGCCTTTTCCTGTTAACAGGATGTAAAGTTGGGTTTGTGGTCTAGTCTGCATTAATCCTTATGCCTCATTCTCTGCCTACCACTGACCCCTGTGCTCTACTCAACGGATGCACATATGATTTAAGTCTGGTCAATCCAATTCTTGCTCCAAAATTTTAACCAGATGGTTACTAATAGAACTCTCAATAACAGAGACTTAAATAAGGAAGGGGGATCTATATATTGGTTGCAATAGACAAAGAAAACAGCAGCCACTACTGTTTCATTCACATCTACATTCTCATAGTCTCGATTTTTCAGAATAATTGGTTCTCTCTAAATACCACTAGGCTGTGTTTGTGGAGTCCCCACCAAGTGTCATATTTTAAGGGCTATCAGGGTTGGGTCCAAGGACTTCCTCCCTTCAGGGCTGGTGTCATACTCTCTGAGTGTCTATGTCCTCCCCTGAAACAGGCTTCACTCCCACCAGACCATTTCCCCCAAAGTTGTTACATCAGAGCTGGAGGCTGACTTTCCGTTGTCTTATTTATTCCTAAGACACACTCAGAGGAATTCAATGAATTACTGTTATGACTGCTCTGTCATGTTTGGGGCTGAAAACTTAACAATACTTAGGAATCAAAGGATTCCTGAAACTTGGTTTCAATGATCTGCACAAAATTATCTCTGATGTATTGCACATTCTAAAGAATAACATACCCAATATATAAACCTTAACTGTATCCTTTATGAATTTTACTTCTACTTTTTCTGAGGCAAAATAAGCTTACCAATGTGCTATAAGAAATTCCCCCAAACAAAATGAAGACTGCATCTATTAAAGTCATTCTCATATAATACCATATTATAAATTTATGTCTATGGAGTACTTGAGGGCAAGAGCTGTGTTTTATCATTTTTATATTCCCTGTGCTTGGCACGATACTTGACATAATATATTTTAAAATGGGGTCTGAATAAATAAACATGCAAATGAGCACATAGATGTATGAATAAATGAATTGATTTATTCAAGTCAATATCTCAAAAATAAGCATAAGTGACAGCTTCAAATTTTCCATACACAAAAAGCTTTAGGCAGTCTAATAGGAAGTGAGCCTTCTATAGGATTATACATGATTAAGGAAATGTCAACTGTTCACATAAAAAGGCACCAGACAGAGACTACCTGGAAATTAATGTTTTTCCCAAGCATCTCTTGTTTGCACTTCAGTGAAAATTGTCAGAGATCACAAAAATAATAATATGTTTACCTTACCATTTGCATCCAAATTAGGAATTTAAAAAGTAAGGTAATGCAAATTTTATACATAATATGGTTTAATTATATATATATATATATAGTTTATAAATATATAGTTGTGATCTTCTCTGTATTCATTCAGAAAATTGAGCTAAGAAAGAGTGTTTGTATGTGTGTCTGCATGATATATACAATTTGCTCAGAAGATGCAGAGAGATGGGAATTTTAGACCACAAGTCTAACTCAGAGTCTTCTCAAGACCCAGGTTAACTGCTATAGCTCCAAGGGTTTACCCTCCACCGTACTGAAACACACACGGTTTAGCCTGATTAGACTTTGACATGTCTTATGTTGACACAATCTTTATCTCCCACGACATTAATACATATTTTAGAAACTGGTACATGTTCAAGGACTACCCTTTGTAACCTGAAGTAAAGATCATTTTCCATCAATTTCATAATGTATTCCCTTCACTCTCCTCTCATCTTGCCCCTGCAGATATACTTATTCAGTAACATAGCCAGGACTTTTTGGCTCAAGAACAGGCATTTTCAGGAAGGTTCTTTGTTCTTTTGTAAAATAAACATTTTTGCTCCCATTCTGAACATTGGGCTATTTGGATGACATCTGCAACTTAGCAGATTTAGAAAGAGGAAACAGCTGGCAGGGGCAGCCCTTTCTCTGCTAGGTACCCAAATTTTTCCTGTAACTTGTGCTTTGAGGACAATTGAGCAATTAATCCTCAATGAAAACAGATCTCTTGAAAGTTGAACTGATGAGAAAGTTACAAGCAATTGCAGAATACTAAGTTGTCATTACTAACACCTTTTAAACACCCCTGTTTGAATTTAGCTGAACTTACCAACAAAGAATAGAGGACCTTTTTTGTGTGGTTCTAGTCCACGATTTTCAGATCCATTTGGGAAGCAGCTTCCAGTTATCGTGCTGTGTTGATTTTCTATTGCCACTGTAACAAAGGATCACAAACTCAGTGACTTAAAAACAACCACAAATTATTATCATACAATTCTGTAGGTCAGAAGTACAACACAGGTGTTGTGCTAAAATCACAGTGCTGGAAGGGCTGTGCCCCTTTCTGGAGGCTTCCACGGGGAAATCGATTCCCTTACCCTATCTCACTTCTAGAGGCTGCTCACATTCCTTGGCTCATGGCCTCCTTTCTCCATCTTCAGAGCCAATAAAAGCATGTTGAGTCCTTGAATAACGCTCTGACCTTCTCTTCTGCCTCCTCTTCTACTTTTAAGGATCCTTGTGATTGTACTGAGTTTACACAGTACATAAGATTATCTATACAATTCCCACTTTAAGGTCAGCTGGCTAGGAAACTTAACCCCATTTGCAACCTTAATTCCTCTTTGTCATGTAACCTAACATATTCACAGGTTCCAGGGATTAAGATATGGGAATGCTGGTGGTGGGAAGGGATAATTCTGCCTACCTCAGAGATTTTTTCTATAGTTCAGCAGAGTCTTATTTAAATCAGGAACCAATAGCCATTCCTTCTCAATTACAACATAATTGTGCTACGATGTATGTATGTACAGTTCTGTCTGAAAGTCCAGGTATATGACTTTTAGTTGTTTTATATGACTTCATAATGCAGAGTGCAGCGTTTACCAGCTGGCACTAAATAATGTTTTTGTTTGTTTACAAACTAAGAAATAGTCTAGCTTCTAGATTGTGATGGTAAAGAACAGATATAAAATTATTAGAAACTCCTTAAAATCACCATATTTAATATTGATAAAATGGATCTGGGAGAGGTTTTTATTTTTATTACATTTTCTATGTGAATAAGCACTTCTCATTCTCTTTTATCTTGTGATAATGAGATTTTTCAGACAGGTCTCTAACCCATTTCAAGATTCAGAGCTGTGAGAAATGCATGGGAAAATATTGTTATTAATAAAAATTTAAAATTTTTTCATTCTTTTCCATAAAAATAGTCTGAGTTGAGTTAACGCTGTTGCACTGCCTAAATTCAGGCATGCTCTGGATGTCAATGAGTATGGCATTACCACCCATATGCCCCCCTTTAACCCCTGTTTAAAACAAATCTGTGAACACAAACCCTGAGATGTTGGGTAAATTGATGCACTTTTCTGTGCCTCAGTTTCTTCATTTGTTAAGTGGCAGTAATAACATCGCAGGTTGAGATGGTATGTTAATGCATGCAAACATGTTCATGTATGAAGAGCAGGAGCTCAGAGTAAGTGCTCAGAAATGTTAAGTATCATTATCATTAAAAACAACAAGCTGGTGCAGTTTAAATGAATCTTTAATTTCAGCATTAGACTACTGATACATCATTTAAAGATTTACTTTATGGCTCTAGAAAATTTAAAAAAATAATTTAAAAACACTCAGTTCTTTTGAAACCACCAACAATTGTAAAAGCAATTTAATATAAACACATTTACAGTATTCAAGCTAAGACAGAGCAGGCTAGGCTAAGGAAGACTGGAACAGGATATTAACTATGGTTGTCAGAATTACAGTCATACCTGCTGACAAATTCTGAGTTCCATGACAGAGATAGATGAAAAAGTATTTTTGCTTTAATGAAACATAGTTTTCACCACTAACATGGAGATAAAGAAATGGCAATTCTTGAAAAAAGAGATTATAGCTAGCAAATGTGATAATTCATGTGATCCATGAATCAGAACAGTTTGGAATGGCATTTTATAGGTTAATTTTCTGGTTAACACTTCCTTCTATACCCATTTTATTTACATCTCTTAAATCTATCAATTCAATTTCTTTAGTGAAGTATAATAAATCAAATTAATTTATTCCTCTGGTGATTATATGAGTTGTAAGTAAATCTTCAGTGCCAACATAATAATAATCAATTGCCATTGCAAAACACATTGATAAAAAAATTGATAGAAAATACCATGATAGGTAATGATGATCATAATTATCCTTTAAAATGTTTTTGTCTTTAACACACACACACATATAATTGTTAAGGGAATTAGTAAATCCATAAAAGTGACACAAATACTTTCCAATTTCATTTTCTTACAACTCAATTTTAATAATTTATTAAATTATTTTTTAAAAAAATACAAATGAGCACTACCATGAGTGAAGAGTGATGCAAAGTACCAGGTACCGAATTTTAAGTGAGAAAGACTAACACTGCCTAATGATCTAATGGGGAAGAGAAATCTTACATATGTAACACCTACACATTTTCCTGAGGCAATAGGAAACCAATGAATAGCTATATCCATGGCAGATACATGGTTAGTCTCTTAAATATATCGCTATACTATAAAAGATGGATTAGAGGACACAAGAATGGATTGTAGAAGCAGTTTCAGGGACAATGCAACATTGCAGGTGAGAAGATGAAAACTTCAGATTAGGATTGTGGCAGTGGTAGACAGAAAGAGGAAGATTTCCTACAGAGACTGGTGGGTTTTTGGATATAGAAGAATAAAGGTGAGAGAAGATTGAAAGATAAAACGCTGGGTTCTGATCTAAGTGACTGAGTGGATGGTTCAGCCATTTTCTGTCACGAAGGACCCTGGAACAAGAGCAGAATCCTGGGTGAATTATGGTTTTGGACTTTCTCTTGGAATTAAAAAAATTTCCAAGTGAAGATACTGAGTAGATAATAATAAGAATGGTCTAGGTTTGAGTCATTGGCATAGATGGTAATTTAAACCACAGGAGGTAGGAGATAACTTCCGAAGAGAATAATCAAGAAGAAAAGAAGCTCTGAAGGGTCAGGTAGAAAATGAGTGAAAGGCATTTTCACTCTTTGAGAGTCTTTGAGTCTTTGAGAAAATGCTAACAAAGAACTAAGAGAGTACAGTGTCACAGACAGCCAGTGCAGGACAGAACAAAAAAATTTAAAATAAGAAGTATAGTGAACAGACTCAAATTCTGCAGAGAGATAAAAGAGAGACTGATAAATATCAGTTGAATTTACTCATTAGTAAACTTAATAAAAGTTGTTTTGGAGAAGTGATGAAAGAAGTCTGCAATTATTTAAAGAGTTCTGAGAAGGAGACAAAAGGGTCTAGCCAATCTATGAGATGACTGGTTATGAAAGGGAGAAAAAGTTAAGACTATGTCTAGGGATGGAGTGACTGCTGATCACAAAGAGACTGTTCAGATAATAAAAAGACCTTATCATACAAGCATGCTTATAGATGACCGACTGCAGAGGGAGATAATGTTATCGGCAAGTAGATTTTCAGTAGGAAGAGAAGCCCCAAAGAGAAATATTGTCTTTGGATTGATTCATGAAACTCCTATCATAACCAAATTGGACTTATTTTTCTATCACAGGACTTTCATGAATCTATCTAAAATCAATACTCCCCCTCGGACTTTAATACTGTGGGCCCTAATGGAGTTTTATATTATTCACGGAATTATTTCATTTGCTAAGGAGAAATTTCAAAACAATTGTTTATATTCATTCAACATATTTCTTTCTTGCAAGCTCTTTTTTTTCTAGTTAACCAAATTTTTTTGTTTCTTTTTACGCTTTTTTTCTAGAAAAATTCCTATCATCTTTTATAATATCATCTAGGAGATACCTGGAACAGAGTCAACGCTCTCAGTTACATAAAATAGAGAATGGCGTATTGTTGGAAAACAGATCTAAATCCCATTGAATCACATGAAAAGCAGCTGGAGCACCAAGAATTTCACTCTGCAAATCAACCCCACTTTCCCAGCCAAGCCAGTCTGGGTTTTGATCGTGTCGTAAATGAGATCACTAATGAAATCCCACTCTATCAGAGAGAAATTGAAGAAAGCATCATTTTTGTGCCCAGTGTTCCAAACTGGGACTCAAAAAGGCATTCATTAGATGAAACACACCAAGTATCCTTGAATGAATTCACTTCTAAAAGCTCAGAACTCCCCTGTCACCAAGTTAGCAAAACACCAGTAATTGGTTTTAGGCATTCTGTGCTACCAAATCCTCAAAACATGAATAAAGAAAGCCCTTGGGGAAACCCCACAGGAAAATACCATGGTGCTGATGATTACAGACTCAATACTTTACCTCCATCATCTACTAGTTTGGATGAACTTAATTCACAGAGAAAAGTGGAAAATGCAAATCATAACTACCACATAGGGTTTGAAAGTAGCATTCCTCCTACGTGTCCATCCTTCTCAACTGACTTGATGCCAAAAGGAGAAGATAAAAGGAGTAGAAACATGAACATTGTGGAACCTTCTCCAATGCTCTTTAAAGGTTCTCTTCCACCAAGGATATGGGAAACTACACGGCCAAAGAACACAGAGGTATGTGTCATATATGTAAACCTAAAAATATAAATCTGAAAGAATCATTCAGTAATGTGCTGGATTATTTTGGTAATGAGAGTAACTAATTTTAAATAGGGAAATGATTAATATTACTTTTGAAACAAAAACACTTATTATTCATGCATTCCATGTTCCTGAATTATTTTTTTCTAAAGAGAAAATTCTTACACTGTCATTTTTAAAGTTCCAGTTTCAGCAAAACTGAGTAATACATAATACATTTTATTAGATAAAAATATCACAGTTGGAGTTTTATATGATACTATTTTCTATTCTTATTGTGTTGTTATACACACAGAGAAACATACATACATTTCATTACATTTATATTTTGAGTTACACTACCATGAATTGAAACTTCATACTGTTATTGGTAGGAAAAATGTCCCTTTACTCAGAGGCTCCTAAATTATACTGTTAGCAGGCAATTTCTATTGGGATCATTCCAAGAGTAGAAAATTATTTAATCATTGTGCAATTCATCCTAATGGTTTCATTAGTAGTTTTCCAATCATTTTAGTAACCACAGAGGTTCTTGTATAAAATTTGAACATCTTTCTGCTTATACTGAGTCTAGAGACACAAGTGAAATCAGAATTAAACAGTAAAAAGAAGAAACGTTATTTCAGCTGTAATATTCAGGGCAAGGCAAAAGGATTCTTCATTTATTCAACAACTATTTATCAGAGTCTTAAAATATATGTGATATACGAGGCATAATGACTGCAAAGAAGAAAATGCATGATACCTGATTTCAGGGATAGCATACTGCTGAAATTAATTTGCAAACCAATGATGGCAACACAGTAAAATAATAAAGAGGATGAGTTCATAAGAGAAGAAACAACTAGCTGTGTTTGAGGCATTTGCATAAGAGACAACACCTCAATGAATCTGAATTAAAAGTCAGGGAGTTTTAGGAACCTCTACTTCTGATCATGACAATGTTAACGAGAACTAAACTTTCCCTTATCACTGAAAAAAACTATGAAGTTAGACAAAATATATAAAGCAACTGATTTCAGGCACTGAACAACAGCCAGGATAGGACATCGATCCTTGAGAGAAGGTCAACAACAATGTGTTGTTATTAGCATCCTGGTTTCTGCCTAAGGGCTCTTTCCTGCTGCTAGGCAGGCCAGTGGAGCCCAATTTGAGCAGCAGCATCACTAAGCTGAGGAGGAAGAGCCTGCAGTTCCAGGCTGCAAAGGAGGCTGTAATTTGCAGGGTGGAATGCAGAAGGAGCTCTGCAGTGAGTGGCAGGCAGAAGTCTACATCAGATTTACTGCGCAGACAAGGAGAAGTTACATAGTACCCCAGTTCTGCCCCAGCTAGAGAAGACACTGAGCGGAGCACTTCAGGCATTCAGTTGAGATAACACAAAGCTAACTCCTGAGGGTAAAAATCATGCTCTCAAGTAAATGCTTTACCTACCAAGACAGATGTGGCTGACAAAAAACACTATCGAGTGAACAAGACCAAAAGGATCTTAACAGCCTGCAAGAGAAAAAAATGTATGCTTTGTAAAACAGACAATTCCTAATGTGTCATCTACAATATCCAACATTTAATAACAATGCAGAGATGTGTAAAGAACAGGGAATACTGAAACATAGTCAAGAAAACAGCTTAGTGAATAGAGATTCTAGGATAGAGCAGATATTGGAATTAACAGACAGGGACTTTAAGATGGTTTATAAAAGGAAGTTCAAGTAGATTAAGTAAGGATGAACATGATGAGTAGACAAATGAGGAACCTCAGGAGGAAATTAGAAACTATGAAAAAACAAAGACTAATTTTAGTAATAAAAATATAATATCTGCAATGAAAAAGTCACTGGTGTGCTTAGAAACAGGAGATAACGGGAAAATAGTACACGAAAGAAAAAGAACAGAAATAGAAGAATAGAAAACAAAAGAATCATATAAAATGAGCAGGGACTCAGAAACTTCTAAGATAAGGACCTAATATATAGATAATTTTGAAATGCTAGCTGAACAGGGAAGATAAGGAGAAAAATTCATTTGAAGAAATAATAATCTGAAATTTTCTCAAATTTGTAAGAAAATATCAAATCATAGATCTAAGAAACTCAACAAATCCCATACAGAATAAATATGAAGACAACCACATGTAGACAAAATATACTCAAACATCTGAAAATCAAACGTGAAAAAAAAAAATCGTAAGAGGCAGCAGAGAGAGAAAAAAGATTTTTGTGCAGTGGGACAACAATCTGAACTCATCATCTCATCAGAAACAATGGAGCCAGATGACAACAGAATGGCATTTTTAAAGTTCTATTAAAAAAGAAAAGAATCCATACTTTTATAGTCATTGAGTATATGCTTCAAAATTTAAAATGAAATAAAGATATTACCATATAAATCAATGTTGAGAGAAATTAGTCGGCTGACATGCACACAAGAAATATCAAAGTAAGTGCTTTGTATGCAGAGATAATGATACCAGATGGAATCTACAAAAGAACAAAGAGCAGCACAAATGGTAAATATGTTGGTAAGTAGGAAAAACTACTTTTATCTTAATTTTTTGAAAAATAGCTGACTGTTTAAGGCAAAAAATAGCATTTCATTATAAGAGTTATCATATACATAAATGAAAAATACAGGACAACAATAGCATAAAAGATGGAGGGGGTAAATTTATTTGCTACTGTAAATTCTTACATTTTAAATGCAGTGGTACAGTATTAACTCTACCTAAACTGTGAAACATTAGGATGCATTCCGTAACTTCTAACCTAGTATAACCACTAATACAAATAAGAAAAACTAAAAATCCAAAGAGGAATTAAATGGAACAAGCAAAACAATCAAATAAATGAAAAGAGTCAGGGAAGGTGAAATAGAATATCAAAATAAAATAGAAGAAACAAATAGAAATAAATACAAACATGGCAATCTTAAATTGAACGATATCCATAAATATACTAAATACATTCCAAATAACAGGAAGAAATTGACAAACTAGATGAAAATGAAAGACTTAACTACTATCTATAAGAGTCCATTTAAGAAACAAAGGCACAGGTAGTTTGAAAGCAAAAAAAAAAAAAAAAGAAAATAAAAATATTTAACATTCAACCAGCAAAAAAAAGCTGTATGTGATTATATGTATCAGAAAAAGTACAGTTCAAGGCAGGGTATTATTAGAGAAAGAAAAAAGTCAATTCATAATAATAAAAGGGTCAATCAGGAAGACATCATAAATTTAAATATATATGTACCTAATAATAGCTTCAAAAATACATAAAGCAAAATTATTTCTTTCAAAGTTAATCATACATCCACCCTCTGACTGAGCCATTTATGGATTTATTCACAAAAAATGAAACACATGTCCAAAAAACACTCGTATGTGAAAATTAACAGTTTTCTTTACGATACTCAAAATCTACAAACACAAAAGTCCATCAACAGGAAGATGGATAAACAAATTGTGGAATATTCATGCAACAGAATACTACTAGTAAGCAATAAAAAAAGAAGAACTATTGTTTTGTGTGGTAACATAAATAAATTTTAAAATATGTATCATTTAAGTGAAAGAAGCCAGAAACAAGAGAACATACACTTACTCTATGGTGACAGAAATCAAGTAGGTGTTCAGACTGACAGAAGGAGATATGGGGGAACTTTCTAAAGTGATGAATATGTTCTATATTTTAGATTGGATATTGATATTCACAGTTGCATACATTCCTCTAATTATATACTTAATTCCTCAAATTATATATTTAAAATTTATGTATTTTCTCTATTATTTCATTGCATTTAAAAATAAAAATAAAAAATAAAAACAGAATGGCTTTTTGAAACAAAATAAAAATTGTAAAATTCTATTAATCTTTTCTCCACACCAAACTATATTAATTTAATAGTTTTATTTTCAGCTGACAGGTTGTTCCATTCAGCTGGTTGAAGTACCTCAAGGCAGTAATATGAGTCTGGCCTCCTTTTGCAACAAAGTAAAAAAGTGAGTGTTGCTATTTCATTAAACTTTTAAATTTCTGTTCCTGCATACATTCATCTATTTTAACATCACTGAGCTGAGGAATCTTGTATATAAAATGTTAATTCTACAATTTTTTTTAGCATAGCTAAAAGTATAAATTTATGGCAAATTCATTCATTAATCAACTTCTGGTATTGTTTTTGTTGTTTATAGTGAAATTTTTTCCCTTGAAAATTAGGTTAAAAATGAATGTTCTATAATTTTGGGGTTGCCCTTGCTGTTTGTTAATAGTTTAGTTTGCAGTGAATTAATTTCTCATTTAACAACACTTAAGTGACTGACTCCTTTGGTTCTGTCCCAAATATTTATCCTTCTTACTTGGGATATATTATTTATAATGATGAGAGTGCCTTTTGCTTAATAACTCAATCTTACCTTGAGTGGGTTGCCAGAATATTTAACAAGTGCATGGGTGTTTGTCAACTGAAAAACAAATTTGATCACTAGGAGGTATTACAAAAACATCACATATCCCCTTTTTGCCAACCTAAAAAAAATTTATAAAGGTAGTTTTTTTTAAAGATGAATTTCTTATCAATTAAAATTTACATAATGCCATCATCTCTTCTACTGCAACGATTCCTGAAATTTTTTAAAAATTAATGCAATTACATTTTAGTTATCTTGATTTTTATCCTTTTATGGCTGTTTTAAATATAATAAATATACATACAAATAAACTTCAGCTTATTTATTAGCTAAAGCAGTTGCCTACTAAATGACCATTTGGCGTTAAAGATCTGAATCATTTATTTAATCATTAACTTAAAGGCTATTTGAATGCCTAATAACTACTCCATGCATGACAGATAATCAAACGTAGAGCAAGCAAGCAAACAAAAAAAGCAAGGTCCTGCCTTAAAAAAACTTGTCATCATATTGAAAGAACTGAAAGGCACACATACAAAAAACAAAACAAAGCATCTCAAATCCATGATCATATTCAACCTTTAATTAATTTCTTGCTCTAGTTCACAGAAGAAAATTTAAAATGGCACTTTGGATTCCTAAATCAGGATCTTTAAAGATACTGATGTTGATTCTTTCAGAAATAAGCTACCCACTGTAACAACCTGACAAGCATTGCCAGGAACTTGACACTTTAAATTTAAAATGTGGTAATTCCACCCTCTACTCAGGAGAAATAGCTCTCTTAATATTACAAGATATCACCATATAATAACTCCACTGACAAACACTTATTATTAGTCCTGCCCATCCCTTTTTTCCCCACATAATTTAATATTTTAGATGAAATCATCTTGTGGATGCAATAGCAATATGAAAATATTTTATGTGATGGTTTGTCAGTCAGTAGCTCATGATACATTTTTTTAAACTCTTACATGTAATTTTTCTCAATGGCTTCCTTCAAAGTAACCATGAGAACTGAAACACACAACCAAACAGTAATAAACTTTAGAGCAGTGAAAATGTGGACAAAAAATGTTCACTGTCACATCAGTAAACAAAGGATGCTGTGGCCATCAAGCCAGCAACCACGCAGCCACCCCTAATTGTTGGCCCTAGATAGTTAAGATGAGTATCAAAGGAATGATTTCAATGTGCCTAGACTCAAGCATCTTCCTATATATAGAAAAAGCGCTAAATTCGTTAACTTGAAATACCTGGTTTTCTTTAGTTAACAGTAATCTTTTGCTGTTCTGACTACCTGGTTTTTGTTGCAAAACTCCTATAAATCCTGGCGCCCTCCTCACCTCTTCAGAGCAGTCCCTTAGCGTTATCTGAGAGGTTGTCTTACAGTCTTAAGTCCTCAGTTTTGTCTGCCAAGTAAAACGTAATTCTTAACCTTTAGGATGTGCATTTTTTTCAGTTGACAAAAGGAAGATATCAGGTTATGTTCATACATACATTTTTTGGTTTTCAATAACTTTTTGTTGACAAATACTCATACAAAAATAACTAAATTTATAATATGCATAATTATTTTGTACAGAAACAAACTGTTCAGTCAACAACAAATATTTCTAAGGACCTATTATGTGCTAAAGCACTATTCAAGGCTCTTAATTCAAAAGAAGACCAAATTGAATTTGGAAGCCAAGTTTCTTTCTTTTTTTTTTTTTTTATTGAGTTATAGTCAGTTTAGAATGTGGTGTCAATTTCTGGTATACAGCACAATTTTTCAGTCATACATGAATATACATATATTCATTTTCATATTCTTTTTCACTGTGAGCTACTACAAGATCTTGTATATATTTCTCTGTGCTATACAGTATAAACTTGTTTATCTACTGAAAGCCAAGTTTCTTAAGAGGATCTCCAAAATTTCTAAAAAGCCATAACAGAGTGGATTTATATATTCAATTTGATTTGTGTTTTTTCTAATATTTAAGTAACCATATCTAAATATGTTATTAACATTCCTGCTATAATCCCTTCAAAAGGCTCTCTAATTTGTTGAAGGTGGTTTCTTGCTGTGGCATACTTTTACATTATATCTTTCAAGAAATATGTCATATTTTTATTAAAAAATATAATAAAATGTCAAAACATGTGAAAGAAGTTTTTGGTCCACAGCAGATGCTGAGTGAAAGTTTAGGAAAGAATGAGTCATGAATTTACATTTTAAATTGAATCCCCTTAAAATCCCCCTAGAAGGTTAAATCAATTATGCATCGACTAGTATCTTACATGGTTGAGTGCCAGATCATAAAGCCCCTCCATCCAGATGGAGCTGGAGTCCAAGCCTCCACTGGAGCCTAGAACAAGGAAGAGCGGCCCATCCCTTCATCCTAAGCAGTGGTTCTCAAATAGCACTTCTGGGGCAGCAGCAGTACTGGTTTATTCGGAAGACTGTTAGGAGGAAAAAACTGGGGGATCCCGCACAAATCTACCGAATCAGAAACTATGGGGACGGGACCCAGAAAGCAAGATGATTCTGATGCATGACAGGCCCATTCGGTGAATATGCACTTTTCCATTTGTTGCCACAAAACCGGCCTCTGTATTCGGAAAACCAGATTGAGCTGCCAAGGCAGTTTGGGGCAAATTAGAAAAGAGCAGCTTTACTGCTTTGCCAGGCAACGGGGAGTCCCAGGAGGCTCATGCCTTAGACACTGTGAATCTGTCCTGGGGTTGGGGTCTTGAGGTTTTATAGAAAAACTGGATGGAACAAAAAAGATAACAATCAGGACGTTGTACAGGGTGCCACATTCCTCTTAGTCTCGATGGTCTTCCTAGTGTCACGGAGAACTCCAGAGGGTCTGTCCGTTCTTCCTAGATTATCTGCTCATTACCTCCTTCCTAGCGCGTAGCCTCTGGGTTACAGCCATTCTCAAAAGAACGTATGAGGAGGGGGTGCACAATGACAGCAGAGCCAGATTGTTAGTTTGTTTGCTACTGCCTATGTCAGACCCCGCAAGGAGGGGCTATTTCGGTAGAATTTAAGGGCAGAGAGACAGAGCTACTTCAATGGGCCCAGCACTACTTTAATGCTGCACAAATAAATGAATGCCAAGGATATGCTGATACATTACACAGAGTGTATAGCATACATTCTATACATAGAATGAATAATTTTCCATTCATGAAGAGCACTGCAAAGTTTACGGGTCTGCAAAATTAACAAAAGAAAAGAAAAAAACCCCAAGATTTCATATTCATCATGAAAAGCATTGTAAATATCCAGTTACAAAAAATTGTTTTATATTTTACATGTGGGCATGAAATATGGATCTTCGGGGATTCAGTTGTAATAACACATAATGATAATGGTGATACATTACATCGATATATTGCTTTACACGCTACACAAGTCTTTTATGTGCCTTTTCTCTTTTAATCCTCCCAATAAACCTCTGAAGTAGATATAAATATCATCATATGTACAAAGAAACTGGTCAAATACTTGACTCTGACCATAAAACTACTGAATAAAAGAGCCAAGATTCAAACCCTAGGCTTCTGGCTCCAAGGTAAACTATTTTGCAGTTTTCTGACTCTCTTATGTAATAATCGCTCAGAATGTACAAATGACTTCTGGGCTCACTTTTTAAAATAAAATCCAATGATCTGTGTACAACCCCAAATTTAAAGAAAAAGGACAGCCAAGAATGAATGGTATTTATCAATTTGACACAAACAGGAGAATGTATTCACCAAAGTCCTTAAATCAAGATAAGTGAATTCTGTCTTGAGAAAGGCATGAATCAAAACTGAGGGGAGGAGTTCGGGCTTCAAACTGCAATGTCAATGAAGCAAGCAATCACTGTTCAGGGTGAATTTCCATGTTTTATGAATGACAATATATCTTAATTGCGTCAAATGAGGTGCCCCTGGGGAAACTAATCAAGATGAGAACTTTACATTTGTTTTTGGTAGATAATCTTTACCAGCCTAGCCTGTTTGTATCACTGCATCAACAAAGTTTCTAAAAACCTTGTCCTAAGTATATTTTCACATGTATTTTGCAGAATAAGAGAAACATATCATGCAGCTGACATTAATTCCAATTCGGGGAAGATCTGGAGCACGACTACAGCATTTCCACATAAGCTCTTTCCTAATACGAAGTTTAATATAAATATTTTTACTGATAACTCAACACCACGACTTCATTTTATGCCATATGGTAAGCAACCTTGGAAATCAGTATAAAAATCTACATAAAGCTGGTATAGGCTGCCTAGCCTTGAGCCCACAGACTGAAATCATTAAAAATCATTAGCTAGTATTTCGCCCTGAAGTGAAATAGGAGGAAAACAGCTGGAAATCTTTTTTAACATTTGTTTAGCTATTGTTTTTAAGAACTCTCTTCATAGCTCACCCCAGGACACCTTATTTTCCCGCTACGAAATAGCAAGGATAGCAAGTTTTTAGCATATTAAAAATAAAAACTAAATTTCAAAAAGAGTCTAGATAAAGACTACATGTAAGTGAAAATGGCTGTTCCCATCTTTTGGAAACAACTTCCTCGTTCAAATGTAAATAAATTGGGAGGGAGAACAGAACAATGGTAGCCCCGTGCAGCCCAGCGGGGTTAGCAGAGCTGCTGAATCCGTCTCTGGGGATGGATCCCAGGTATCTGCATTTTCATCACACTCACCAGATGATTTTTATTCCTCTGAGGTTTTAGAATGTCTTTAAAGTTGTTTCGTATTTATTTAGCTGTTATATTTATTGCCATACTTTGCAAAATGATATTAGTTCTTCAAACAACATTAGTTGTGTGAATGAAAACTGTTGTCTGCCGTATCAATAAACAAAGGATGTTACAGCCATCAGGCCATTACAGCCGCCCCTGACTGTGAGCCTTGAGGGAACTCAGGATGGAGATCAATGGGCTGCCGGCTGCCAAGCCCTCAGCCACTGCAGCCACCCTTGTCCGTGCACCTGAGATGGGAAAGAACAAGATACTAGCCCCAGACAGCTAAGGTGCATATCAAAGAAATGACTTCAGTGAACGCAGACTCTTGCATCTTCCCATACACAAAAAGCCTAGATTCCTTAACTTGAGATGCCTGCTTTTCTTTAATTAACAGTAATCTTTTGGTGTTCTGACTACCTGGTCTTTGTTGCAAAACTCCTATATACCCTGGTTCCTCCTCTACCTCTCCAGGGCAGTCTCTTAGAACTATCTGACAGGTTGTCTCCCAGGCTTAAGTCCTCAGAAAATCCACCAAATAAAACATAATTCTCAACTTTTAGGCTGTGCTTTTTTTTTTCCAGTCGACAGTTGCTACTAAGTAAGTTTCCACATATCAACTATTGTTTCTTGACAAATAATGATCCAATATTTTTCATTATTATTATTATTATTATTATTATTATTATTATTATTATTACTATGTTTGCTTTGCTTTTCTTTCTTACTCTAGCCAAGGCTCCAAGTTAGTACAGATGACTGCAAACATTACAATATTATGCAGGAATATTAGTTAGGACCATCTGGTTTGAAACTAACAGAAACCAACTCTTGCTGACTTAAGCAGGAAAAAAATATTTTTGAAGATTATAGGGATTTCTTATAGAATTTAAGAGTAGGAATTTAGCAAAGATTTCGGAAAAAAGCAGTGATGAACAAGCAGTCCAAAATTCCTGTATGTCTCACCTCATCTCCTCTCTGTATAATTGCTTATGTTTCTCTTACTTTCTGCTGACTCATTGCTTTTCCTGAAGATGTAGCAAGCCAAGCTCTCAAGCTTAAATGTTATTTGGCTAGTTAAAGAAAGTCCTAATGCCCTATTGGATCCACTTCCAAGTTTCTAAAACCAGGATTCTGATTGCATAGCCAAGATCAATGGTGCTGCACCTGGATCCAATCAGAATGGCCTGGCATTTGGGTTATGTTGACTTCAGTTGCTGGAGAAGAGGAAATAATTATGAATTAGGGAGGCCATTCCTATTCTTCCAATTTATCTTTAATTTCCAACATACTTCTCTCTCTAGATGTTCCTTTGTTGGATTGGACAAGCCAGAGGCCATTTTTGACTTTTATGAGACGTTTCGGTAAAGTGATTAGGTCACTGTGTTTAGTTTTTAGAGACGTACAGTGGCAGAGAGGATGCCTGTGCCCTCAAAGACAATACAAGTGTTTATAAGAAGAAGGACGAGGAAGGCGTGAATTAGAGGGGAAGGAGGAAGACGTACAGGAGGGGAAAGGACACGTGTATGAAAATATACAGAGTAACCTACACTACTTTTAGGAGGAAACCTTTCCCTCTGTCCATTTAAATTTGAAGGAGGGGAGAGGTTAAGACTGTGACATAACTGACAATGGACAGATAACAGGACAAAAGACAAGGTTTATTTACATATGCATGCAGGGATTACTCAGTAATGAGTAACCTTGCTGAAACCCAGAGGTAAAGGTTTATATACCAACTTAATGCAAAAGTATGTGTTGGGGGGACTGGTATGTGTATATATATGCTAAGGGATGGGCAGTCTGTCTCCTTCATGGATTTGCAGGAAACTCAGAAGGAAGTTAATAGCACGTGTATCAGGGAGTCTCTGTTTCAGTCAGAAAAGCAAGTGCAGATAAGATTTAAAAGGTTTTCACTGTAAAATAATCTTTATGCCAAAACTGTGATGCTTTCACTTTATAGTAGTGTTTTACTAGCAATACAGATGTGCTCTGAAGAACAGAGGTCTGAAGAGCATTTCAAGGATGACCAATAAAAGATAGAAGCTGTTGCCAGAAACTGAAAAAATAATGAAATCTAGATAAGCAAAGAGGAGGAAATGCATAAGAGGTTTTCATCCAAAGACAATTTTGTTTCCCCCAGAGTGAGAAAATAGAATCCTCCTAGAGGTGCAGGTGTTGTGAACAAGGAATTCTCTGTTCTACAATCTTCAGCTATCACTTCAGTGAAGATGATTCCCCTGTCCTTTTTTTCCAACTCTGAAGTTACTCTAGAGCCAGGGTCTTTACTTTCAATTACCTTCTAGATTTAGATGGTGCATAGTTGGAACTGTATTAGAAGGTCATTTGTTACCTGCAAAGTGGTGTGAATAGAAGGCAATTTGCAAAGATCAAAGAGTAATTGAGAACTGTTTGCAGAAGTTATCCACTCTTCAAAGAAATTTGGCAGTAATGAGAAGGTAAAAAAGTAAATAAATAAATAAGAAACTATCTTAAGGGAATAGAATGGATGAAGGGTGATTTTATTGGAAGATTAAATAGAAACAGAACAGCTTAAAGACAAAAGCATCTTTAGAGTGGGGGATAGTAAATATATAAAAGAGAGGGGCTTTAATTGATGAACTGGAAACCAGTGTTGGAAGGATCATATGTGAAAAAGTAAGATTTAGTAAAAAGCAGTGATACAGCTCAAAAGAGGTATAAAGGGACAGAGGAAGATGCACTAAAAAATAGATTTAAAGTACAGAGCAGCATAATTAAAGAGTACCAAATGGACCATTAGCCTTTTCAGTATGGTAGGCAATATGGTCGACAGATTGGGAAGGATTACATGAAGTTAGTAACTAACAGAAATTGGGAAAAGGATCATTTTAGCTGCCAAATCAAAGATACAGGTATAAAATCTACTGAAAAGAAGCCCTGGCACTTGTTGGCTTATAATATGGAGAAGTTTAACTCACAGGCATTTAATGGCTGGCTTCAAGGAGAAAAACAGTCATTTCAGATTTAGACATGTTGAATTTGAAGTGATAATGAAACATCCAAAGAGTAACACAAAGCAGGTCGTAGAAGATATCACACCAAAGCACAGGAGAGAAGGAACAGCCAGAAACCAGATGACGGAGTCTTTCTTGTAAACGGCAAAGATGACTGTAGTGAACTAATGACTCCATGCATGCTCCAAATAGCATAGCGGATGCAAGCCTGGGAATGCGGGAGTTGAGTTAATTACAGTAAACTGGTGTCTTTGAAGATATTTTCTTGCCATCTTATAGCAGCAGTGCTCTCTCCTCCTTGTTAAAGCTTTTACAGTCATGAGTTTGCCTGTGGCCATATTTTCTTCTAGCTTAAATTCATACTACTTCAGTCAATATTCTCAAGCAATAGCATGTCTAAGATACTCTCTGCTATGTCAAGGACTTTCCACAATCTCTAACTCCCTGGTGATCTTTATCATTTGTTTCACCAACCATTTTACTGATAACAACTTGATCTACCATAAAACCTATACTTTTAAATCAACATTATACTCTTCCTTTGTTGCTTCATGGCAAGTCCAACAATATCACTTGCACTACTTTTTGTTGGCCAGTCTGTGCCAAAAACCTTTCCCAAACAAAAAATCGTGGCAGTAAAAGAAGCCACGGCAAAGTAAACACACAACTGCAAACAAAACACAATTCAAACAAATGCAATCGAGTGTCTGCAGTGGGTTGTTCAGATCCTCACTAAGGATCATCATTACTGTCTGCTGCATTCTTTCATTCAGGATCACATTGAGATATATATATATATATATATATATATATATATACACTATATATATACACATACACACACATGCACACACACACATATATATACATGTAATTTCTAACTATTATCACATAGAATAATAAATAAATCCCATACTATTTATCACGTAGAATTAGAAAAATATTTCATAGACAAATATGATTGTAACAAGTCAGCATGGTTCTGACCACTATTAAATGGCAGGAGCACATAAGAGCTTGGGGGATTATGGAATGTGAATATGAGAAGGCAAAGGAATTTCCCCTATCATATTCTGACACTCTGAGTCCCAGAGAAGGTGGAGAAAGAAAGCGTGTTCTACAGAGTTATGATAATGCTCTCCAAGACAGAACCTAAGGTGATTCCTACACAGAAAAGGAACAATGATCAGCTGTGAAGATTTAGAATTATTAAGAACACAGGCTTTGGAATCTGAGAGATTTAGGTTAGACTCCTGGCTTGCCACTTAGCACTCACTTTAATCGATTTGGCACCTCCCAAATTCCAAAGAGTAACCACAGAGAATAATTTTTATGCAGAGCTACAATTACCAAAGATTTTTGAATGAGGAATGAAACTCTGTTAGGTTATATGAAGACAGACTGATCAAAGAAAATGCAAACAACATTTTTTTAAAAAAATCTCTAAATCTAACCAGACTAATAAATGAGATGCATCTTATTTTAATTCCTCTTGATGGAGCTAAACAGTTTCCATAGTTCATAATGTGTGTATCATTATTTGTGCTCAAAATCTTTTTCCCAGCCAATATATAATAAATTCTTATTAACATTTTATTTTTCAACTTTGTTTTTAGCTAATTACCTTGTCAAAGACCTAATTGCAGAAATTCTACATTTTTGTACAAATGACCAGTTATCCCCCAAAGACCATCTTCTAAGTATATGTGGCTATGAAGAATTTTTACAAAAGTAAGTATCTTATCTTCAGGTAAATTTTGATCATTGTTATAATCTATATTAAGCCACACTTCTTTATTTTCTTTAAACAGACTTTGTACAAACACTGTACTCTTATTATCAACCTTGCCCCCTTTTAAGGAGGATTTGAACTTTGATGTCATGTTGACATTCTTATTCTTGGTTTTATTTTATATTTTGTGTATTTATGGCAACGTGCATTTAAGTAACCTGTGACCAGGATGACCAACCACCTCAGTTCGCCCAGGACTGAAATGGTTCCCAGGACATTGGGACTTCCAGTTTTGAAACCAAGAAAATCCTGGGCAACCCAAGTCACCTTATCAGTGATAAAGCTTATAACTGATCACAATTTTAAAAAGAAATTCTTTTGTAATAAGTAATTTTTGACTCAGAATAATATTAGCATGTTAATTAAATACTGATTTTTCAAAATCACAGAGGGTTTGAGTATAACATAACATTTTCATAAAAGAGTTAAGTTTTAAAACACCTTCATTTCTTCATCCAGGCAGCTCAATAAAACAATTAGAAAAGTCTACTCTCTTGTATGTCAACCACAAATACTTATTTGATAGAAAACTTACCCTCTCTTAGTGTACCACAATAACTATTGTCCTAAAATTCCTTAAAAGCCAACCTTAAAAATATAATATACCTTTACGTAAGGAAATATTTCTCTCCTGCTGCTGCGTATTTCTCTCCTGGTATTTACATTTCCCCTTTGGCTTCTACAAGTCCCTAAAGACTGACAACAGTCTTACAGAAGTAAAAATGTATTTCTTTTAAGACATCCATTGTCACTATCGTTATTTCACCATGAATGTGCTTGAAAATATCTTGCAGATAATTTTCTTTTATTGTGCAATGTTAACTGAGTGACTTTTAAGACTGATTATTTTCCTTTTTGTATTCACAGTTGTAACAAAATAATCATATTTAAATGAAATTGCAGATGTTTTGTTGCACTAGCTCACAGATGGTCCCTCTTTTCCTTGTCTGTCTAAATCTAACACAGCTCTTACTGCTCCCAACATATGATTTTTGACCTTATATCCAAAGAGCAAGAAGAAATACTGCAGTAAATGTTAATCTTATACTGACTACTCATTAAAACTCAGCTTTTGAACGTGCAAGTCTCCAAAGCACATCTGGAATTCAGTTGATGCCAAAACATTAGACGCAAAGAACAAAAAATAGTATCAGATATTTGCATTTAGTCTTATCAGTAGGAAATCTCATTCAGAAAGCAAAAATGCTGAAGAGACAGAAATTTGGAAAAGTATAATGTGGAGAAAATTTATAATTTAAGATCTTGACTTGATGACTGTTTCAAATGAGTAAATCACCCATAATTAGATAGCTCAGTTGTTGATTACTAAAAATGCTGTAAATTTTTAAAATCTCTGGGGTATTAAAATGGCGGAATGAATGGAATTTGGGACTGGCTATGTAGTATCAACTTAAGTAAAAATGCACAACGTGAGAGCTGCAAGTTTTCAATTTTTGGGAGGGTCTTATTAAGAACTATAGCCTGGGAGGCAGCCTCTCAGCTAGCTCGGAGGAACTGCTCTGAAGAGTTAAGTTGGGGAGATCAGCTTATACATGACTTTGCAGAAGGGGTATATGCAGTCAAACACACGTCCTGGGTAGAAGGTCACTGCTAATCAGGAGGCACAGATATCTTAATAATTTTCGTGCTTTTCCAAGTATGGAAAGATGCAAGAAATTGGATTCATAAAGTTTCCCCTGAAAATATCTAACAATCTGAAGGCCCGTTCTGCCACTTTTCGAAGAGCACAGAATTTCTCATTCCTGATCTCTTCCCTGAATACCTTTCAGGGTGTGAAGCTCAGTGACTGCAGTGGCTACTGACTCAATCCTTGTGGAGCCAGATGGCAAGCAACTTTAGCTGGCAGGGGGACTGCATGAGAGGGACAAGTAGACGAGGACAACCAGTTTCAATATGAGTTCAGCAACAATGATACAGTTTTTAGAGAAACAAGTTTTGATATATAAAATAATTCATTAAGTTTGAGACATGTTGAGTACGTGAGTGCACCAAGGAGAATCTGATCTTGAGAAAGCAGATCAGATTTTAGAAAATCTGGGGGGACTGGCAATCATTAGCTCTAAGAGGGAATGAAAGTCTTCAAAACAGATGAGATCACATAGTGAGAGTGGCAAAAGAAAGGATATTGAGAACATTACTATTTAAAAGATGGAAGGAGGAAGAGGAGCAGAAGAAGGAAATTGAAAAAAAGCAACTTAAATTTTAGGACATCTTGGAAAACCTGTCTTTCACAAGAAGGAAAGAGAAAATTTCAAACGCTAAATATAGTATCAAGTGCTGAAAATAAGTATTAGATGAGGATTGAAAGATCATCATTAAATTTGGCAATTAGGAAGTTAGCTGGTGATCTAAGTAGAACAAGTTTAGTAAAACAAAGGAAAATAAAGCAAGATTGCAATGAACAAAGAAGAATGGAAGGTGTTAAACAGAAACACATAAGCAGACTACTCTCTCAGAATAATGTGTGGTGGGAAAAGCCTGGAGAAAAATGGGGTGTCTGATGCTGAGGAGAATCAGTCTGGAGATCTGGGGAATGTGGATAAGAGAGATTTGAAAATAGTCACAAGCTGAAGGGAAAGAACCAATGGAGAGGAGAGTATTGAAGGCAGGAAATACATCAATGGTGAGGAGTTAGAGAGGGTAGGATCAAGGAGACAAATGAAGAGGTTAGTAGTGCTCTGAAGGAGGAACTTGCCTTCCGAGAAAGACAGCAGGAGTTCAAATGAATATGAATTTTAAACAAATTTTAATAACCAGAAAGATAACTATGCACTCGGAAAACTGGAGCTTTGGTACAAACAGGAATGCTTAAGGAAGTGGCATGGAAATGAAAATAATAATAACAACAATAAAACAAGGAAACCTACTTTACTTATTAAAAGCCTCTGTTTACAGGCTAGAGTTTTCACACTGTAATGTCATTCATTCTCATATAAGAAAAGCATGATTATTCCTATTTTACATATGGGAAAATAGAGGCTAAAAAAATTAAATGACTTGCCATAAAGTTGGTGATAAAATTGGAAGCAGCAATGTCAGGGTAGCACGGGTTTATCTGTGTGCCCAGCCCACAGTCTTTCCACTCCATAATGAAGCCTCCTTTCATGATAAAGGGCCACTTGAAAACAAAAACTACAGGGTAACCCTTCATAAGAATAATGACCATATATACAAAAAAAAAAAAAAAAAAAAGAATAATGACCATGTATTAGTGCACTAAACATGGGTTTATAATCCAACATACAGCATTTAGGCAAAATTTAAGGAAAAGAAACATAACGCACAGGGCATTCATTTTCTGACCTATATAAAAATTTTCAAAATCTTTACTCAGGAAATGTTTAGAAATGATTTGACTAAAATAATGATAAGTCATAGTCACTGAAGATGGACTTTACTGTCACTTCCAAATTTCTGACTAGATAAAAACTAATTTTCTTTTTGGAATTTTGAGACTGTTTAAGCAAGTAATATGAAAGCAAATCCTTCCCACTATTGCTAACACTACTCTATCACTATTGCTGGCAACATGAGTTAACCTCCTTTAACTTCAAATTCTTTTCCTTCTAAAAACTGAATTTTAAATATATTTTTCTACTTTAAAAATGAGCTGTAGGATTATACTTTAGCAATCTTTAATTCCAAATGTAAAACTTTTATTAAGCCTCTGCTAGTCCTTTCATTATGTACGGATTGCTTTAAGCTCCTGTGAGTCATAATTCTAAATAAATTAAAAATGTTATATGGTTGTTAAAATATACTAAAATAAAGAATGGAAAAGTAGTCCCCTTTCAAAAAAAAAAACCTACTATTACTTTTGTAGAATGATGCAGAAAGATTTTTCATTTTAAGCTTCCCTTATGTTATCAGAACTATGCTTCTTAATCTGCTTTATGAAGATAGTGATAAATTATATTTAGTTGCTACTTTTGCAGTTTCTCATCTACTTTGGATTAGATAAGGGAAGATTCTTAAAATTTAAACTCCTGGGTGATGCTGAAGATGAAGCCGATGGTCCATGGTTCACATTTCAAGGAGTAAGCTATTAGAGGCCAGGGGTTACTAGTGACTTCAGAATTTTGACTCAATGGGAAAAAATACATAATTAAAAAAAAAAAAAAACAGTGTCTTGCACGAATACTGAATTTAGTCAACAAAACAATTAAGATGTTACACTTCATAACATATTGAAAAATGAAGAAAGGTAACTTTCCTAGCAAGCCCAAATTCCTCTTTTCATAAGTCAACTATTTTACTTTTATAACTCATTGAACCCTCATCTTAATCTAGTATTACAAATGTTTTCTGTCAATTAAAATCTATTCTCACTCTGTCTCTGGCTCTTGCTCTGGAACTTCCTCTCCCTGTTCAATGCTTTTACAAATCCAGTAATTCACTTTAATATCACGTTTCCATAAGTCTTCTTAAAATAAGAAGGTTACTGACATCTTATACCTGGTTATCATTCTCTCCTTACCAGACACTTCAATTAATATCAAGTAGAGTTTCCTTAACTATCAGTAGTTTCCTCAAAAACCACTTTATAAACAGGGTATTTAAATTATGAGTAAAGAGTAAATCAAAGCATTAAAACTTTACTGACTTAATCATAGGCTCTTCATAGCTTAAAACAAAGTTGTGCACAATATGAAGTCTGGATACTGAATCAGCAAATGAGAGAAAGATTAAATAGAGAAATAACAAAAAAATGTTAACACCTTCCGTTACATTCCTGGTTTTAGCCTCCAAATTAATTACCATGGTGGGAGTGTCCTTGGAAGTGCCACTTACTAGGAGTGCAGGTTTTTCTGTTTCTTACTCCTCATCTATGTGATTTAAGTAATTTCCCAAAAATCTTGCTGTAAGTCTTACTTTCTAATTCAACTTAAAAACAATTTTCCTTATCAGCAGCTATGTGAAACAACGAAATTTACTGCTTAAAAGCTTTTGTTGAGTAAATCATGACTGCACTGTCAGCAGTAAACCACAAGTGCCACATAAAGAGAAAGTGAACAATCTTTCTTGAAAATTCTGCTTGGATCTGTTGCTTACAGTTATGGTCAGGCTTTACATCCTTGATTTAAATAACACAAAATAAAATTTTTCTTTATTAGTTAATTGACTCAGAGTACTAAAAAAATGTAAATGAAAAAGAAAACCTATGGTAATTACAAATCTTACTTTGAAATTGTCATATACATTCTTAAATCTAAATTCAGAAAGCAGTATCCAGCTCTCTATTCCTCACTAGCATTGATTAGTTTTAGTTTTTTGCAGGGGAGGGGAGGTAATTAGGTTTGTTTGTTTGTTTGTTTATTGGAGATTGAACCCAGGACCTTGTGTATGCTAAGCATGTGCTCTACCACTCGAACTATACCCTCCCCCCAAGCATTGATTAGTTTGATCTGACCATCTACTGGGGAGTCCTTTTTCTCTCTCCTGACCTCTCTGAGGAGAGAAAATGTTGAATTCCTTTGATTAGAGTGAGAAAGTCCCCTGCAAATATTAAATCTAATTAGAATTTTAAAATAATCCTCTTAAGAAAACTTCTATTTAAAAAAAAATGTTTTACCTAATCCCATGACAATTTGTATTAATTTATTCTTTAAACATTTGATTATAAATTGGAATTGCCTTTTATTCAACATAAAAATCAGACTACTAATTACCAGTGAGGAAAAGGGTAGGTGATAGTGCATAAAGTTTAAGGTAATAGATTATACTCATTAGCAGTAAAAACTTACTTGCACATATTCTTGGGGAGGGAAAATGAGTCTTTTCATTCTCAATGAAATTAAGGATTTCATTTTGCAAACCTGAATTGATTATTTTCAGCATATTCAGAACAGACTAAAAATTCCAATATTATATAAACTACTCTGTTATTACTTTTTAGATTTACTTTGAGGAAAGAAATAGATTAAGGTGTGTTTCTCTTTTACGTAACTTTGCCTTCCTCTTTTAAAATCACAGAACCATATCAGAGCAACAGAAAGAACACATCATATCTTTGAGAGCTCTCACACACAATAATAAAAACATGATCTGTGAATAAATCATTCATTAAGAGTATCTTGAGTTATTTAATTTAGTTTGGATCTCCTTCAAAGTACTTTTCCTAATGTTTTAAAATTAACTTTCATTGCTATCTTTAATAAGTAGTTAACTAAAAATTAATAATAATATACCTTGTAAACTTGCATTTGGTTCTAACCAATAACTGTGTACTAGAACAAATGTCCTAACATGTGAATACTCCATATATACCTTCATTTGTAAGCAATTCCCCAAAGAATGAGCCTGTGCTTGATAGAGGTTGATTATTATTGAAAGAAACATATAAAAATTATAGCGTGTTTCTGCCCCAAGTTTTTTAAAAAGCTTTGTGATTGTGCAAGCATCATTAGCCAACAGACTTGATAAAAATAGTCACAAAGCTATTGCATGATTTTCCCATGAAGACAAGGCAAATCAGAACAAAATGCAGGTACACAATTTCATTATACCTAAAACTATAATAGCCAACATGCAGCTATCAAGTCATTTTTGTTACTCAAAAATATTTTATAAAATTTAATTTTTTTCAGTTATAAATTACCAATATTTATTTTAACCACATAAGGCAAATTCAAAGTTTTTTTTAAAGGCTAGAGAAAGTAGGGGGAAGTAACAAACTTCTAAAAGCTAAGAATTATTAATCCCTCTAATTTTGAATTAATGGAGGTTTAAATAACCTAGCTCTCTGTTTTTCTTAAATAAGGTAAAGAAATTAGCTGAGTATTTTAATTATATAGTATTTCAAATTATTCAATATCACTTTAATAAGGCTTTAATGTGCTATTTAAATCAAGAATGAATGGTCTGTATTAAAGACCACTGAATGTTTCTTCTCTGGAGATTTTTGGGAAAAACAATGCAACCTTCCAATAGAATAAAATTTATATTTTTAATCTTCTAGGTTTGTGACTGCATTACGAATTTTACATACCATACCCCCCAAATAACTGGAGTTTAGTATATATTTTTGCAAAAGATACAAAGTTCGAGCTTCACTGCTTTGTCTCTTTCATGCTGATGGACCCTCGGTGTTAGTTAACATCATTTATACAGATTGTTGGGCTATTACTTGTCTTTTATGAATGCATTGCTAAATAGAGAGGGCACTGTAGAATTATTAAGTTGTTATAAAACATTTCCTCTAGATTAAAAAAAATTCCTTGAAGTATATTCAATTTCATTTTCTTTTTGATTTAAAAAAAGTATGTTACTATAGATGCAAAAGAATAAACCACATTCAAGCAAAGAGGCAATCAGGGATAGCTGCCTTTTTACAGGCTGGAGGGAATCCTTAAGCAAAATGGGGTAAGATCTCTTTGGTCCAGTCTTCCCTTGAGTAGTTGCTGTTGGTATCAATTTACGCCCCATAGAAGGTCTCTGCTCAAAACCATGACTCTCCTCTACTAACCACCCCATGGCTGTAAGCCCTAGTTTCAAGATTTCACCTATGCTTATCTCTCCAAGTCATGAAGGTTAACTTTTCTTATTCATGGTTCCCTTGAAAGCAAAATAACTATAAATGTGAGGAGCACTGGTCAAGGAAAACAACATACTGCTAATATTTATCTATGCTGAGCCAGCAACAAATATCACCGGCATAAAATCCAGGGCATTTCCACTAGTTACAAAGCTTACTAGAACTAAAGATATGGTAGATGTAACACCATAGAAATTTTTAAGTGGCAATCATCAAAGGACTGTATATAATTAATATCTTAATATTTTGTTATTCTCACATTTCCTAGTCCACCTAAGTATCAAAAGTCAGCTTAATTACTGAGTTTTCCTAAAGAAATATATTTAATAGCTGTCAGCAATTCTGGCTTTCAATATTTATAAAATCAAATTAAAATGCTTTTTTTCTACGTCGACTATGTCACAAAACATCTGTGTGACTACTTTCTAAATGTACGAATGGAAACAGTTAGAACTAGATATCCTATCAAATAAGGATATGTATTTATGCCCATGAAAGAGGAATGCTGATAAATGTGAGTTTTTTCAGTAGTGCAGGGGCTGATGGGAATCAGTACTCACAGGTTGGACATTATTTAGGGTGTCTTTTCAGCCCACAGGACAATTTTAAAGTATTTGTGTATCATTTTCTTGGTGTTAGGGTCATGAATCTCTCTTTATATAAACATACTGCCATAGAAATACTTTAAAATACCATGAGCTACTTATGAATAGGAAATAGGAGTAATTATGTGCAAAGATTCAGCCTTTTGGTGTTCATCTTAAATGACAGGTATGCTCATAACAGTTTCTAAAATAGTAACTAGCATATAGCTGGAATCAAACATTTGTTGAGAGAAGAAATAAATGGATGTGCAGAATTTTGATTTACCAGTATTTATGAAGACGAAAACAAAACTTCTGACTGTGTCTTAATGATTGAGTTCATTTAACAGTTGAAATTTTTTACATGATTATTAAACAAAACTACTAAGCAGCTATATTTGAAATGTTACCAGGTTGAGAAAAACACCTGGTCTGTATAATCTGAAATAGAAAATTCTAATGTTCACATTACAAACCTAGTAATACTGTGGCCTGTACTCTTAAGTGTTCAAACTCTGCTCTCCACATTACCCATCTCAGTGGCAGTATTTTTCATTTCTCTTTATCTTGGTATGGTAGCCCTTCTTCCTATCTTTTCTGATACCACAAGTCCTCAAACACACATTTGATTTTCCTTATCCCAATTACTAATTAAATTCTATATACCACCATTCTTTCTATTCTTTAATGCTTTATTTTCTGTTTCTTCTCTTTCATTTTCTCTAGATCAGCACTATCTAATAGAAATACAGTGTGGGCCACATAATTGAGTTTTCTAGCCACATTAAGAAGATACAAAAAGAAACGGGGGGAAATAAATTTTAATGCAGTATTTTATTTAGCTCAATATACCCCAAATGTTATCATTTCACCATGAAATCAAAATTTTAAATATATTGAGATGTTTTATATTACTTTTGTATGCTAAGCCTTCAAAATTCAGTGCATATTTTATGTTTACAGCACATCTTGACTCAGACCAGCCACGTGTCACGTGCTCAGTAGCCACACGCATCTAATAGCTACAATGTTAGACAGTGTAACCCTAGGTTATCAAAGACAAATCAAAACAGTGGTCTTGCCAAAAAGTGATGGCAAAGTGGTGAATAAGAGTTGATAGCTCTTATTAAAATGTGATGGTTATTGGAGAATCTGCAGTCCTTTAAATAACATCAGAAATTTAAAAGTGACAATTCCAGCACAGTAACAGTTTTTGTTATTGCTAACACACACACGAAAAGGACTGTTTAGTATTTTAAACACGATGCCCCCCAAAAGATGATGTGCCGAATACAACACGTTTCTGTGACACGAATTAGCTTTTCAGAAAAGTCACCTTCATACACGTACATTTTTCGGGCATATTAATGTTCTGCTCCACTAAGTAACACTGGCTGAACGCAAAGTACACATGACACTGCTGAGGGTGACAGTGTTGTCCCAGTGACCAGCGACCATTCACCCGACATGCAATTTTTTCTCAACTTGGCCTCAGGCTCTGTCTTGAAAATGCTCACTGAAGAATTCACAATTTTTGCACATGCTGTCCTCATATTATATTCAACAGCATCAAAATTTTCTTATGTCCCCTTCCATCAAGGTAAAGACACTTTAAAAAGCCAGGTTTATTACTTACTATAATGTTTCTTTAAGTTTCTGAAATTAGATGTGTCTTTTTAAGACTGTGCTAGTGTTTGCATTGAGGGGTATGTGTGTGTGTGTGTGTGTGTGTGTGTGTGTGTGTGTGTGTGTGTGTGTGTGCGTACAAGCACATGTGCTCTGATTAGAGACCTGCATTGGTCTGAGTGGTCTCCCCCAGCCCTATTTCCCCATGAGACCTTTTACTTTTAGCCCACAATTTGCAGAACACCTCATTCCCCCCTTTTATGAGAAGAAACACATGTATCACATTATAGCAGGAATGCTTGACTCCATAAACAAACTTCAAGTGTGCTATATTTACTACAAATATTTATGTTCTAATCTCTAGTCTTATTTTGTTGAACCCAGTGTCCTTACTTGCAAAATAAGACCAGAAAAGTACTTCCTTTCCATTTTTTGAGATCTTTCTTCCTGCAAAATTATTCCCATAATTGAAATGATAATAACATATATTCAGGACTGCATTAATATACTAGACTGAAAATGTAAGTTTACCCACCAGACCACCAAAATTCTCATGAAATGATAGGAAAAAATATTAATAGAAAACCTTCTGGTAAAACAAGAAAGAGTGAGAGCATGGGAAGGGCAGAATGACTGCAAGGGGACTGCGGAGTTCTCACGGAAATGTCGAAAGATGTTTAAAATAGGAGGGGTTTGGGACATTCGTTTGACAGCTTTATAAAAAACAGACAGTCTTCTAAGGAATAATGAATATTCAAAATTAGCTCAAGGAGAAATATAAAATAGAACAAAGAGCAGTAGGGAGTGAAAAATGTAGTTTTAGGCAAATTGCACCAAACCTTGAGGGAATATATAATTCTCAATTATATAAACTATTCCAGGACAGAGAAAAAGGTATATGTGGCTTACAAGGTTAGTTTAATTGTAATGCCTAAAATAAATAAAGACAAAACACAAAACATTAAGATTATAGGCCTATCTACATTTTGCTGTATTAAAAAAAAATCCTTTAAAATTGCAAATTAAATCTACCAGTGGATACATCTACTCAAGAATGTAAAGATAATTACACCTTAGAAAAATCTACTGATTTAGTTAAAATATTAACACATTCAAGGAAAAAAGGTCTTCTCAATATGATGCATCCAGTAGATGCAGAAAACTCATTAAATAAAGTCTGAAGCTTATTCATCATTTTTAAAAAAATCAAGAAAATAGACAAGAAAAGGATATACCAGGAACACAAAACTATCATTTGTCAATCATTTGATGCATTCTCTATAAAGTCAAGAAAAAGAAAAGGATGTCTATTTTCATTACTACTATTGAACTGTGTGCCAAGAATCCTAGACATCACAATAAGATTAAAAAAAAAAAAAAAGGAAGAAAAATAGTGGAAAGCAATAGATGAAGTTGAATTACTTTAAAATAACATATTTTTCTACTTAGAAAATCCAAAATGATCAACTGAAGAACCACTAGGTATTATAACAGGATTCCACAAGTAAAATCAAGACATAAACCCAACTAATAAATATTATGGAAAAATCTTTGAATTGTAATAGAACAGAATCCATGAAATATCTTGCAAAAGGCATATGTGTAAGATCTATCTGAAAGAAAACTAAAACTTACTCAAGGGCATAAAAGAGAACCAGACTGTATGTAGACATACACTTTTCCTTGGAAGGATTCAATATTATAAAAAAGCCAACTAATTTTTATATAACTCCATAAATAAAATGTCAACAGTATATTAGCATTTCTCCTTAACATTGCCACACTAATTCTAAAATTGTTCTGGAAGAGAAATTGCACAAAGATAATTTTTTTAAATGACGACTCTCATTTATTCCCACACTTCAGATATGCTAGGAAATTAAATAACTGAAGCAATTTGGTATTGGCACAGGAATAGATGTATGGGTTAATGGAATATTTAGTGTCCAGAAATAGATCCTATATTTTTGAAAATTGTTCATGTGTTAAATGTGTCAGGTCAAAGATGAAAAGATGTCCTCATTAATTAGGGATGTTTGGGTAAATTGTAATTATGTTGGAAAAATGTCTGAAATTGGACCTGTATATTCCTCTTTACTCAATAAATGCATTCCAGATAGATCATTAAAAACTATTACTGCTGAATTAAATGTACAAGATACAACTTTAAAAGATTAGAATAATCTTCTTAAGAATCTAAACCAGTTCTTCATTCAGGCTGTTCCCCAAGTCCAAGAATATGCTCCTTACTATAGAAGCTGGAACTGGAAATTAAAGATAATTGCTTACAGGTTTGGTTTATGCCAGAAAGATACAAAATTGTAATCAGCAGATCCTCATCTTATATCAATGGCTTCCTTTATTCTAGCACCAAAACTTTGGATATTGAGAAGCTATTTAATTATTTTTAGTTTCAAAATAAAGTATATTAAATACCTATATTTTCTATAATTCCCTCTAACTTTTTTGATCAACTGATCTACTACTTTTCTTGATTTCATCAGGTAAATTATAAAAGAATCTGGAAACAAAATTTGAAATGATCTCTACTTGGACAACTGTTGTGTAATGAAAGAGAGCTAAACTGAAGTCATATTAAGCTCTAAGCTTTCTTTGATAGTGTGATCTAAATAATGACTGAGTTGAGGTTGAAATGGAAAAGATTTAAGATATGTTTTCCTTAAAAATATTAGGCAACCAATGGAAAATCAAAATATATTTATGTCCCCAAGCCTCTAAAGATAAATAGAGAAATAAAGAGATGCAAAGAAGATTCAAATAATCACAGAAAAAGGAAAAAATTTAAATAACAAATATGGTTAATATAAACCTACAATAACATAGCAAATGGCATTGCTATGAGTGGAACAGTTTAAATTTTCTGATTAAGAAGCAAAGTCACAGAAAACAAGTTAAAAGAAATTCAGCTATAGGTTAGAGACAGCTAAAATAAAATGACCTCATTCTTAATATAAATGTAAGTGTGATTGGCCTTTTATTTTGGCCTACAAAAAAAGTGCAATAAACTCTTGGTAATTGTTATTTTGGAAAAAGAGAAAGAAATAATTTAAAAATTTTATTTTGTTTTATACAATTTAGTACAATTCTAATGTTTTCCCTAAAAATATATTTCTATAATGCAGCTATAAAAAAGAGAAAATTTATAGGGAAAAAATTCTCTACAAAATCTGATAATTACCCAGACCCTACCATACACACACACACACACACACACACACACAGTGAGGCAAAGATAAGGGAAGAACTTTAGAAAGGAGAAATAAATAAAATAAAATTTAGCAAATAAAAATATAAGATGTTCAGTTAAATTTGAATTTCAAAAATTCCAATTTTTCTTAATATAAGTAGGTATCAAATATTACATGAAACATACTTATAATAAAAAGTTTTATTAACTGTTATGTGAAATTCATATATACTGGACATCTATTTTATCTGGCAACCCCAGTAAGGGATATACATACAGGTGAGTGAAGTAAAGTCAGTCCAAGACAGCAGTAGCCATATCAGAGGTTGAATTCACTGGACAGGGGGTCCAGGGTCCAGACTTCAACACACTGAGGAAAGTAAGCTTTGAGAGCAAAGTGGGTCACTACTCTTAAAGTGGTTGCCGAATAGGAACAGGAAAACAGAACTCTCAGCGTGGAAAGGAGAGCTGGGGTCAGGGGAGGTGGAAGGAAAGGAACTTGAGTATATGTGACAGAATATGAGAACGGCCCCTGGAGGAAGGCAGGAATCAGTGATTCCAGGAACTCAAGGAATACACTGGCCATGCCTTATGTCTAGACGAGCAGTAGAAATACCCCAAGGAACGATACAAAAGCACTGTGGATGGCAGTGGCATGGGAATCTAGGTTAGAGTAACAAGAGGAAAGGTAATAGGAGGGGAAAAACATGCTGTGAACACTAATATTCACCATTTTGGTGGGTGGATCGGTGCTGGGTTTTCTTAAAAAATAGCAACTGTCAGAATAAGAACATTTACAGAGAATACAGCAGTTATCAAGAGAGCAACGCTCTATTTGTCTGACATTGCTGGGACTAGTAAGTTCCAAATATTTAATGAATTTTCCAGATAAAAGAATATATCCTCTTAAGAGCCCCAATTTTTTTTATTGAAACATAGTTGATTTATAATGTGTTAGTTTCACGGCCAAATTTTTAATACAAGTGTTTTTTTCTCCTGAAATCCTTCATATATTTGACCAAGGTCCTTAAATAAAGTGCTACATTAACATAATTTATCCTTTGTAATGACTCAGAGTCACTAGCAATATCAAAATTTAAAGCTGTAAAGGAGATCATATAATAAAAGCCCTTCATTTAAAAGTGCAATCAGTTGAATTCAAAACAATACGTTATGAATCAGTAACTTACTGTGCTCATCATTTAATTTGTAATTAGGAAATATTGAGAGAGAGAGAGAGATAGAAAGGAAGGAAAGGAGGGAGGGAGACAGAAAGAAAGTAAGAGAGAAAGGAAGGAAGGAAAAGAAAAGAAAATTGTACCATTAGAAATTTCTTTTTTTTTTTTTTTAAACTGGGGGGTGGGGTGGGGTGGTAATTAGATTTATTTATTTATTTATTCATTTTAATGGAGGTACTGGGTATTGAACCCAGGACCTTGTGCATGCTAAGCAAGCACTCTACCACTGAGCTATACCCTCCCCCAGAAATTTCTGAAATGTGTAGGAATATTTTTTGTTTAATCTGCTTGTCAAACCTTTGATGTAGACATTAATATCCCGACTCTAAGAAAGAAAACATTGAGTTTCAGATAGTTCAACTGGCCTAAGGCCAGGAAGCTAATAAATCTGTCCATAAAGCCCATGACATTTCTACCATACTGCTGTTTCCATGACACAGTGGTTAACCATGTACACTTTGTGGCATCAATTAATTGTTCTCAGCTTTGAGACAGCTGAGTAAAACTAACTTCAGATATATTAAGTATTCTTCTTGTCTGTTCAAAATGTGTCTAATCATTTCCTAACATATGCTTTGAAAATAAGTGTAATATCTTGTCAACACTGAATGTGGAGAGATATGTGTGTGTGTGTGTGTGTGTGTGTGTATGAAATTGATAGACAGACAGATATAAAACTAGGAATATATATGTGCATATGTGTGTGTGCATACAATTTTTATCAGACTAAGTTCCAAAAATAAGAAGAAATGAAGTCAGGGAGGAAAACATACACTTGAGGGTATCATGGGATGAAGTGACTGTGTTCATTTTTTTTCTCCTTCAGTGATCATTATTTGGGGAGCCACAGAATATTTCAGAAAAACAAATCTGTTATTCAACTTAATCTACAGAAAAAGAGGGAAGCTCCAGGAAAGCTATCTCGAAAGGTAAGACTTTCTTAGCATTGGTTCCAATTAGCAAATGGATTATTTTAAGGATGATATTCCCAACTTTGGAATGTGTAATTTTGGAATTACACAGATTAATGAATACATTTTCATTTGAGTGTATTTATTAAAACATAGTAAAATATTTATCTATATGTCTGTTAACAATTTGGACTGAAGTAATTACATGAACACATCACTATAACCTCAGTATAATAAATCAATTATTCTCTTGAAAAATCATTTATAAGAAACTTACTACTGTTATCCTATTCATACTATCTATGAATCCACTAGGAAGTGAATGAAATAGAAAACGTGAAGGAGAAACCACAGAAGGAAGAAAAATAACACAACTCTTGTTTTTAATTGAAAATACAGGTGTCAACACAGTTTTGATCAGGACAGATTAATATTCATAATAAATATAATAAAACTACCTAGAAAGGGATTACTGTACTTTAATGACATAGTTTCATGCTGTTAGATATAAATTTTATTCCCTGTGTGATGTCTTGAGTTGTTTCAAACCCAAATTGCACAGTATGCAGTGAACTTTGATATTTCGGCAGTTTTTTTATCTGTAGAATCTTCCAATTACCTGCTTTAAGCAAAAATCTCATCACCCTGTCATTTACATCAGATAACAGATTTCCAGTGCATGACTCTTTTTTCCTAGTCTGAGGTGATTCATCATAAAAAGTTGTCAGGTGGTGCATTAGGTTGCAATATTTCTATGTGGAACATAACATAATGAGGCCAAAAGAGAGTTGTTTAGAAATATCTTTTGGAACTGGTACCCCGCTCAGCTGGTGTTGACAGCTCCAGGGCTTTGCATCTGAAACCTCTACAAAGAAACATCATAAAGTACAACTAATTCCCTCAATATTAATAAGCCTAAGAGTCTTCAAATTGTTCTCAGTGTTGATGAAAACATTGAAATCACCATGTTTCACTTCAACAGAGGGGAAGAGAAAATGTATGACTCTAATTTCTACTCGTGTTTAGAAGTTACATATTGCTTAAAAAAAAAGTTATCCTACTGGTAGTAACTGACAAATCGCTAACATTTCAGTTTTGTGTAAGTGAAGTTCTATTCTTAAATGCATGTTAACTCCACTACTTTGGTATCATACGTATCGAGCGTATACTTTACATCTAGAAACTTAACATTTCTATCATATTTAATCTTTACAACAATTCCACGTGCCCAATATAATTAAAAATAAGGACACTGAATCCCAGGGAACTCTTGACTTTCCTCAGGCCACGTTCATGGAACTGGCAAGCAGAGGACCTTGGATTTGAGCCCAGTCAGTGATTCTCCACATACCTTATGCTACCATTTTATATGACAGACACTTAGAACTTGTGGGCTACATTCAAAAGTTATAGATGTCAGTTTCAGAGCAATTACTCAGAATTGTGGCTTTATATATTTTTTATTTTGTTTTGTTTTCCGCAGTTTTATCCATATGCCCCAAAGTCTGGGGCATGATCGGTATTCAGTGAATTAACCATATAAAGTAAGGTGCCAGACACTGTTATCAGTGCTTTATATGTACTGAATTTTTTATTATGTACTAGTAATAGTCAAATAGCAAAAATAATAGGATGTTACACTATATGATATTTTAGTCTTTTTACTATTAAAAACTCTGAAACTATATTAATGTTAGTAGAGACACAAACATTTCAAAAATGTACTCATGATATTGAAAATATTGAGGACTATGGACATCAGTGTGTTATGTCTAAATGGTGTATATGTTGCAGTCTGATGTATCACACTTTTTGTTGTAAATTTTTAATACCCATAGAGTAGGTTAAATTACCATTCTAATTGAAAACCCTACATTTAACAAAACAAAAATAAAAAGATAACTGTCTTGTTTTACAGAATCTCCTTTCAGGAATGGATATGGTATGCTGATTAATTTAACATAACTGAGACAATTTAGCAACTTGTGACCCTTTTTCATGATCTGAATTGCTATATTTAAAATAAATGAGCCATGATTTTTTTCTTTTATGAATCCATGCTAAGGGAATGGTAAACAGTCTCCTCTCTTAATTCTATTATTTAAAGTGGTTTCAAAATTCCCTATGATTTTCATAATTTTAGCTGTAAGCTAAATATTTATGAACAATTAAATCTTCTTTCTAGTAAAACAACATAAAATTAACTTGATAATATTATTTTTATATAATATTAGGAATATAATGATTACTATCATTCTATTAAATTTATTGACACCAACACCTTTCAATAGCTATTTTAGCGTTTTCTAATTGTAAAAGGCATTGCAAAACTCAGTACATCTCAGATGGCTTTCCTATTTTAAATTGGCTTTTATTATACTGATATATGGTGATTTTATTCATGTTGTACAAGATTACTCATAAAACAGGCTGACAGTCTTTTTTTAATATTTTTTGGGGGGGGATATAGTTTTTTTCCCTAATGGAGGTACTGGGGATTGAACCCAGGACCTTGTGCATGCTAAGCACGCACTCTACCACTCCTCCCCTCAGTTGACAGTCTTTAGAAATCATTTTAGATTTCAAAAATTTTAAATCTCCATCATGATTAGATGTGATGTGAATGGCTGAGACTTTAAAAAAAATTGTTTTGCCTTTCTCTCTCTCAAATTTGATCAAAAGTATTGCCAACATTGTAAATATTAAATCATAAAATTAAGATTTCTTTCTAGCTCAAGGAAATATTCACAGGACATTAACAGCAATAAACTTTTGTACGGAAAAAGGAAAAAAATACCTTCATATTTTTCTTAACAAGGGTATGACCTTCAGCTTTGCAGAAAAGTAAAACTGCACAATATATTCCATGGACAACTGCTCAGACTTTCCTCCAACATTTTGAGATCCTTTAAATAAAATTTTTTTTCTTGTAAGTGGCTATATGACAAAGGCCAATTTTCCCCTAAAAAGTATCTCTGGAAGCCAAGTAGAGTGGTTTTTAAATAAATATGATTATGCTATTCAGAAAGATGCAAATAAGTCATAGTATCTATATGTTGCTTTGCTTTAGCTTCTGAAAGAAGGCAAATGCCTAACATTACAGTTCACATCTTACTATCTCTCTTTTGGCTCTGCTTTTAACTTTCCATTTTCTCTTCCTTTCTGCTGTCTTTTCCATGCCTAGAGTTGAGCTTTCTCTGTTGCAGAAGAAAAATGTCTTAACCACTATCACACTTTCAGATTTCATCATTCAGTGACTCTAGACGTACATTCCTAGAGAATAAGCCTTCTGTTTTCAAGTTCCTTAGCATTTCTACAAAGTGTTCCTTTCTAATAGCATGCACTCAAGGTGTTGTAGTACAGTGATGACCTTATTGTTTACGTGTAACTTAGCTTCTTTCTTCTTCCTCTCGAAACCACCCAATATAAAAATTAATTTACCTTTGACCTTAAACTGTGTAAAGGTTTTCCTTCTGATGTCTTCTGTCATAAACTCTAATATGTAGTTTTAAAAATAGATGGTGTGTGTACTGACATACAAGATTACTACATGCACCCCAGGCATTGAGACTTGTCAGCTCTCAGGCTTAGCGCCATTGTGTGGTGAAGGAGTGCAATTACAATGGAGAATACTGCAGACTTGCATAGGGTTTTCCTGGAAGAGCTAATCAAGAAGTTAAGACGTGAGCGTGAGCGGAAATGCATATACATGGACCAGAGGACTGATATTTTTGGAGGAGTAGTTTCTCCTCATCTTGGAGGAAAATACAATGCCATCTGATAGCTCCTAGAATTTATACCTATCAGTAGTTGTCATTCATTATCACAACTTAATGTTCGTGAAACGTTAAGTTCTCTTACACTGACGTTTTGGTGGCAAGATACGCAAAAGCTGAAAAATGGAGTTCATTCTGTGTCTGCCGGGCGATCTGGCAAGCTGTCAAGTCTTATACTGCCAGGGCACCCGTGGCCTAAATGTAAAGAAAACGTGAGTGCATGTGGGAGAACTGGTGTCTGAAATCTGCCTCCCTGCTGGGAGAAGTTAACGTTCGACCTTGGTGATGGCAGGATGTTTTTCAACTGTCCTTGGGGTTTATCCTTAACCAAAGCTCAGTTACATGTTCTACTTTTGAAAAGAATGCTTACACAGTTAAGGAGAGTCTTGTAAGGTCTTTAAAACGAAGTATTAAAATGATGAATGAGGGTTATCTAAAGAGGTGAATAAAATGACAGCAGGAAGCTACAAATCTATTTTTATCTGGTTTCATTCCTATTCACTCTATAAATATTAATATATTCTGCTGTCTACAGCATGAAGATGACCACAGTCAGTTTTATCTGAACCAACTTCTAGAATATATGCATATTTGGAAAGTATCCAGGTAAGATATTTTATTTCTGTTCTAAGCCAACTTTCCGACTGAGTTCTCAAATGCCAAATCACAATATTTTCCAGTTGATTGTAAAAACTCTCCTTTCACTAGTACTATGGAAGCTATTGTACATTTAATAGATATCTCCTTTTGGCAAATTCTGTTAATAATTATCTATTCTACACAGCTATTCAGCTACATTTGAAGAGCCGCTAACACCTTCCAGAACAATCTAACATTCATTTAAAAATCTCTCTGCTACCGGTTATTACATTTTCAAGGTTTTTTTTTTTCTCATTCATTTTGTAAATTTGATTGTACATGCGTCACTAAGCTCTTTGTATAACTGAATTTCCATACTTTGAAAGTCACCATCTCCTGCTTTAAATTCCTTTCTGAAACTCCCTGAAAATAATTGGTATATTATAAACAGAGGAGTGTGAATTCAAATTGGAAAATTCAAGTGACAGCAAGTGAACATACCCTAATTGATTCTGATATCTAAGTGTATACATGTATTATCTGAAAGAACAGACCTCTCAGGAGACTTGCCTGGGAGGGTATCAGGGCTGCAGTATGCATTTATCTGCAATTAATGCTGTTCTGAGCTGAATGAGTGAAAAAATGGAGGGTGGGAGGTACGTATCATAAATCTCTAAAGCAAAGTCTGATATAAAAATAAGTTAAAATTGGTCTTAGTGACTATTAATAATAGCTATCACTTCCTGGAGTTCTAATGCATTTTATATACATTATCTCATCTAATTCTCCCTATAGCCCTGTAACAATATATATTATCTTACTTCAGAATCAAGGAAACTTAGGTTTTGGAAGGCTAACTAACTTGCCTATGGCCGGCCACTCAGGTTGTTAGCAGGACTGAAATCAGGGCTGTCTGAAATTCTCAAAGGCCATATTCTTTCATTAAATTACTGTCTTTCTTTTATTTTTTTCTTTTCTGTGTCCTTCTCCCACCCGCCCAAAATTTTCAACCTCATACCATAAAATCATAGGACGGGTAGGACTAGGGAGAGCTTTCGATATAACTTAATCCAAATTTTTATTCTATTGCTAATTTCATGGATCAGATAGGTTCCCACCGGGACAGCATATTAACAAAGGCTGTATTACAAAATAAATTTATAAAACAATCACTACCACCACCACAACAGATGCAGAGAGAAACATCAAATCTGACAAATTTTTTAAGAAGCTGGGAATCCCTGGGAGACAGAGAACTGCTGTGAACTGTTGGGTGGAAGGCTGTGACTTGGAGGTGGCTACTACCTGGGGCACAGAGAGACAGAGGAGGCTGTGAGAAGATGGTTCAGCAAGGCAGTTTTCATCCTGCTCCGATGTCACCCCGCCACTGCCTGGCTGCTCACAGAGGTCTCGTGGCCTGGCCCACTGTGCAGTACCGATGCTCACAGGGTTAAATGCGGGTAAAGCAAAACCTCTGCTGCCCTGAAGAGTGGGGGAAACCTGGCAGGGACAGGCCAGCCTCAAAACCTAATTTGTCCATCCCTTCCCTCCAGCCCCAGGGCAGTAGGACGACCCCCAACTCCCAGTGAATCTTCTCTTCTGGCAAGGAAACTAAAACACGCAGAAGTTCAAAATCTGTTATCCTCCGTACAGATACTTAATGCCAGAGCTGTGACTAAAACCAAGTGTCTAACTCTGCCAGTGCACCTTCATTGCTTTCTGCCTGCCCAATGTCTTTCTCAGATGTTATCTATACAGGTAAATTTTCAGCCTCATAAAGGACACTGTAGACTTTCTTCTCTTTTTTTTCTAGCTTTATTGAGATATAATAGACATAAAACATTGGATGTGGTTAAGGTGTACAATGTGATGATGATTTGATACACATATATATACTGCCAAGTGTTAACCATAGTTAGGTAACACCTCCTTCACTCACACAATTACCATTTTATTGTTGTTACAGTGAGAACATTAAAGTGCTATTCCCAGCAACTTTCAAGTGTACAATATGGTATTTTTAATTATAGTCACCATGTTGCACCTTAGATCCCCAGAGCTTATTTATCTTACAACTGAAAGGTTGTACCCTTTGACCAAATGTGATATTGTGACTTATAAGAAATACATATTTTGTCATTCAGGTGACCAAAATATATTTCTCATACGTATTTAGTCTTTGTTCACAGCTCCTGGCTCATAGCTTCCAAAACCCTTGGAATTTCCAAAGCATTGAGTGTGATAAAGCTTTCTTTTGTTATGTTAATGACCGACTTTTGGAAAACATTCAGGACTTCGGCTGGCTGGTCGCCAATGCAGCCAACCATGTGATTAGAGGGTTGAAACTTTCAGTCCCACCCCTGACCTCTGGTGACAGGAGAGGGGTTGGAGGTCAAATCAATCGCCAATGGCCATGATTTAATCAATCCTGCCTCTGTCATAAAGCTCAATAAAAACCCAGAAGGATGGAGTTTGTAAACTTCTGGGTTGGTGAACACATAGCAGTGCTGCCAGAGTGGCAAATCTGGAGAGGGTATGGAAGCTCTGCGTCCTTTCTCCATCCCTTGTCCTGTGCATCTCTTCCATCATGCTGGCTGTTCTGATGTTGACTTAAAGACACACAACACGTGAGTGGTCAGTTTAAGTTTAATCAGGGTCTTACTGAGGACTGTAGCCCAGGAAACAGCCTCTCAGAGCTCTGAAGAAACTGCTTCAAAGAAGTAGGGGAGAAGCCCACTTATATATAATTTTGGCAAGGAAATACATGCAGTCAGGCATAAATCTTGGCAAAAGATTACTGCTAATCATAAAGAACAGATACTGCAAGTTAATGATTTCAGGGCTTTCCTAATGGGAAGATGCGAGAATCTGGGATCACTGTGTTCTTCCTGAGGTGTGCACCGAACTGTTTACCTCTCAGGGTGCAGTGTCAGCGGGCAATGGCAGTCGGCTGTGACTTAACCCTTGTAGAACTGGGTGGTGAGCAACATTGTCATCTTCTGTTCATGCTGAGTTATAGCCTCTTATAATAAACTAGTAATCTAGTAAGTAAAATGTTTCTCTGACTTCTGTGAACAACTCTAAGGAGGGGGCCTTGGGAACCTCTGATTTATAACCGGTTGGTCAGAAGCAACCTTGGCTTGTGACTGGCGTCTGAAGTGTGTTGGGGAGCTGGTGGCAATCTTGTAGGACTAAACCTTTAACCTGTGGAATCTGATCCTATCTCTGGATAGACAGTGTCAGAATTAAGCTCTCACCCCACGTGGATACTGAGTCTCAGAACCAACAACTTCCCATTTCCCTCTCTCCTCAGGCCTTGGGAACCACTAATCTGTTCTGTTTCTATGAGTTCTACATTTTAAATACCACACATAAGTGAGTGCTGAAGTAGGTACATTATTGGGTTTTTTTTAATTTTAGGATATAAAATCCTCCAATAGCAAAATCTTTCACTGTTCTTTCCCTACACCTCTACTGACTTTTACATATTCTATGCATTTTGTCTTTGAACTGTTAGATGGAATCCAACTAACTAAAGTGACAGTTCAATAAAGGCTGAGAAGGTAGCTACTGTAAAATATATTGGTGTGATTTTTTGTTTCTTGTTTTGGAGCGGGGGGGGGGGGTCCATTAGGTTCATTTATTTATTTACTTATTTTTAGAGGAGATACTGGGGATTGAACCCAGGACCTTGCACACCCTAGGCATGCACTCTTCCATTTGAGCTATATCCTCCCCTCTTATATTGGTGTGTTTTTAACACTGCGCTTTTGTGTTGTATGACTCATTATTCAATTCAGTTCAGGAGTTTTCAGGACAAATAGGAAGGGAAAGTCATTAATGTTTGGGACAATAATTTTGAACAGTGAAACCAGAAAAGTCTCTGCTCAACTCACATCTATTACATTGAAGCACAGATAAAGCTGGAGCATTAAGAGAAGCTTAGGGGGAAAAAAAGCAAAATTACTAGAGAAACATAGAGGTTTAATATCAAAGACAATGCTATCTATGATAAATATGTCATTAATTCTGAAAGCAATTCACTGCAAAATCTTGGATACTGAACATTTCTTGATATATATTTGCCATTATCTGCTTATGAATCCCTTTGCAACTTACATTTTGAATTAAGAGTAATTTGATATAATGAACAGTCTTTGAGAGTTTTGGTTAAGTTGTCATGGATTTCTTCGGTGTTCTGAAGTTTTCAAATACATTTGTAGTTTATCAAATTACACAAAGTTTATAAGGTGTCCATCTGAAATGGTATTTAAAATTGTGTCAACAGTAATCTTTTTTAAACTATGTGTGCTATAAAATCATGGACAAAACAAGACTTGTGATAAATGTGCTAACGTTGATACAAGTTTTCCCACCCAATTTTAAACAAAGTTGTCTTTTTTTTTTCCTTCCCAGACAGTGTCTCTCAACAGTAATCAAAAAATATGACTCCAGCTTGAAATACCTATTGAAAACCCAGGTATTAACTTTTGTAACTTTCATTAATCAATTCAATAAGCATTTATTAAGTATCTACGCTTTTTCTAAACTTTGCGAGTTTCTGAAGATACAAAGATGAATAATGCAGAGGGTCTACACTTGAGTGGCTTTCATTCTATCATGGCAAAACAGACAAGTAAATAGATGAGTGTGATAAAGTGTCATTGGTACTGTGCAAGACCTATGTGTATATAAGACATATAAAAGAGGGTTATCAATTTTAATTATTTGATCTAAGTGTTGAAAAATGAGTATGCCAGCCAGAGAAGGGGCGTGGTGAAGGCAGGTGGGGAGTAGGGATAACTTTAAGCAAAGAACAACATGAACAGACGCAGTCAGCAAACAGCCTAGTCTGATTAGGAAACTGTATGAATTTCGGAATGGCTACAATTAGGGTTCAAGGTGAGAGCCTGGAAAAAGACCAGATGAACGGGGCAAGTGGGAACCAAGTTATGTAGGATCTTAAGGACGTTTTATGGACAATTTAATGATTTTCTAATTTATCAGCCAATGACATGGAGCCACTATGCAGAGCAGTAGAATGACAGATGGGTGATTATAGAAGCATTTCATTAACCCAAAGAGATGAGGAAGGCATGGACAAAAACTCTACGAGAGGGATGGATAGGAGGGGACAGATTCATAACAGGTGAAAATGTGCAATTTACATGATTTGGTGAAAAGACTCTGAACAACAAAAAAACACGGTATCTAGAATACCTCCCAATTCCTGGCTGCTGACTGACTGCATGGAGACATTGATTAACTAAGATAGTGAAGACAGAAGAAGCTAGGTTGGCAGGGGAAAATAAGAGATTCAGTGCAAGACTACTGAGATTTGGTCACCTACTGGGCCTCCAAGTTGTGGTCACCAACAAGCAGATCATTTCTTATAGCTTGTTCCTCCAGGGAAGGATCAGTCTTCCACAGATAAAATATTGTAAGATTACAGAAAACAGTATAGGTAAGAGAATGCATTTAAAACAGGTGAGGACTTCTTTTTCTATTAAAAAAATGACTCCTGATATATATAAAAGGATACAGATCTTAAGTAACTATTCCTAATAATAAATAGCAAAGAATTCTGTAAATAATGTATTTCTTGATGTATGTACCAAACTCATACATGAATTCCATATACATATCTAAAGATAAGGTGATGACAAATACACAACTTATGTCCCTTCCCAAAGTGTAATCCTCTCACTCCAATTCCATTTGTCTTTCTTGAGCCTGGCCTGAATCTGGAAGTTTAAAATGTGGAATGTGAAAAGAATTCACAATTCTATTGTTTTAAGTCTCATGAAAGTCATAATTATTACTGTTTGTGACAGTTGCTCTTTCTAGTGTAGAATTTGAAATTCACCAGGTACCCAGGGCACATTATAACTTCATTCCTAGATCATTTATATCTCTTGACTGGACATAGATATACTTTTGAGGTTATCATAACTTACGGATGAATTTTAACTATCTAAATGTCTCAGTACTGTCCATGTATCACAGATATCTTCACACACACACTTACACACATATGCAAATTGTTGAGAATCTGTAACATTTCTTAATTTGCAAACATAGATGTTTAATCATATCATTTATATATGAAGTCTCCAATATTTTCACTTTAAAAGATTTTCCAATATTTTCACTTTCATTTTTTTAAAGAATCCAACTTTTCCGGTATGACTTAAAAGCTGGCAAATCATCAAAGAAATACTGTCTTTACATTATCACCAGCAAATAGTTATTATCACCCACATCTGAATTATTTTATAAATTGGCCACAGTGTCTGCAACTTTCCACTTGAACTCCATCCAAAACAATGAACTTTTTAAATGACATTCTTCCCATGAAGCATCAATAGCTAAATATCTAAGAAGTGAGGACAGACTGATATATCAATTCACAATTTTGCACTTTCTATTTATTTGACAAGTGCATTAAGTAGCATTTCATTAACGCTGAAAACAGTATCAATTTGAAGAATTTTTTTTATATTTCTGAAATTTGGATTATTACATGATTTGAAAAAATAACAAGCAAGCAGGCTGAATAAATATGCCATGAATATTATTGAATAACATGGGTAAGTTATATTTCCAAGTATTTTATTTCCTTAGCATTTGCTAACATATTTTAGACTTGACTTATTTCAGATGGGGCATCCTAACTATTTTGTTTGTTACGTGGCTCATTTTGTAAGTAATTTACATAGAGCTTTTCCTCTGGACATTTTTTTTTCCCTCTCTTCTATTCTACTATTAGGTAAGGAATATTTTCTGTATTCATTCTGTATTCTAAATTCATCTCTAACATTTCAGAGAAATGAAGAATAGAAGAAAGAGAAAGAATTCTCCCCTAAGGTGTTATTTAATACAAATTACTGAACCATTTACTTACTGTAATCAAGAGAAAGCAAAGTCAGAACCGTGCTCTGAAGCAGCTGATGATCCAGTTGGAAAGACAGCATAATCACACATAGAGGGGTGTAGCCGCAGGACAAAGCGGTGCAAAACCAGATTTCAGTCCAGGCGAAAGAATCAGCTTCCGATTCAAAGTTGCTGCTTTCTAGTAGCCTCGAGTGCATTGCCTCCAAAATTTTAATTTAAACTTTTGGAGAAAGTTAGCAATCCCTACCACCAATGACAAACTTACACGAGGATCTGGTGACTGATGAACTAATTGTAAACCAGATGGATCTGGATTGAGAAAAATCTATTCATGCTTCGAAGTGTAGTTTAGCTTCATGAAACATGAAAAAGAGCTAAAAGCCTCCACATCCTTTAGCATCAAGTCCATGACTCAGGGGCTATACCAACTAGATAACCAGAAGAATATGGCAGCTCTATTATTCAGGTGTAAGTAACTCAATGAGGAAGACCGAATAATACTTACCCCACACTTTCCTCTCCTCAAGATCAAAATCCAACGAAATGCGGCTTCTAGACAGAGACTGAAAGTTCCACACATAAGGAGAAAGAAAGGGAGCACACAGGGATCTTATACAGCTCGGGGTTTTAGAGCTGAAGCTTTCTTAGTAACAAGCAGATCTATTGTGGGATTTTCAGAAGTTCCAGTATCAAACATAGTTTAAACCAAGTGGCAGCAAAGACAGAATTTAGAAGCAGAGATTGCAAAGTCAGGTAGATGTATGTGCCAACCCTCTGACACTAGGGAAGTTTTCATTCAACCGTCCTTGAGTTTATATATTCACCACTAGAACGAAGATAATAAACATAATGTAATGATATTTTAAAAAAATTTATGAAACAGTAGATGTAATGTACTTAATATTATATAGTGGCTAGAAGATAAAAAATGTTCAGAAAACATAAGTACAAGTGTCATTTTATTGCTATTAGAGTTACTATGTTTAATACTATTACTAAAGTAGAGGATTGTACAGGATCCACAAGAAAAATGTCATAAAACTGATTTGCATTCAAAAGAGAATATAAAAAGAGGTGGGAAAGGAGCAAAAAAAAACTGTAAGAAGAAAATAGGATAAAAAGAATAAGTAACAAGGACCAGTTGAAGGGTCACAAAGGAGAAGTCAAGGAGATGAAGGATATGAAATCAGGTCACAAGGAAAATAAAACACCACTGCTGAATTGGAACCTTCCTTAACAGAAATACAGGGCAGATGAAACTATTAAAAGTCAAACCTATGCATAGAACACTGCCACACTTGAAGACGGAAAAATGAAAGCAGATCTTTATTAAGGACGATAAACATTAGCCAACATAATCTGCATTCCTAGTGAAACATAAAGAGTTGAAGGGTTTTGTGAAAGGAATAACATGATCTGATGCTTTGAGATTTGTGCAGTAAATTAAATAATTCATGAAGAACACACACACACACAAGTTAAAGAAGAAGAACAGAGCAAGCAATCTTATTACACAATAAGTGTGGTACAAAATATTGCCAGTATCATAGGGTCTGCCTGTACGCCACTTCTCTTTACTTCTACATAAGAGGTATCCTGTGGTGAAAAGAATTTTACCATTTCACCACCAATGTATGCACCCATTAGCAACACAAGCACACCTCAAAGATGTCTCAAGTTCAGTTCCACACCACCACAATAGAGCACATGTGGCAATAGAGTGAGTGGCATGAATTTTTTGGCTTTCTAGTGCATATGTTATATTTACATTATACTGTAGTCTATTAGGTATGTAACATCACTATGTCTTTAAGAAACACAGTGTACATACCACAATTAAAAAAATACTTTATTGCTAAAAAGAAAAAAATGCCCAGCATCATCTGAGCCTTCAGTGAGTTGTAATCTTTGCTGACGGAGGTCCTGCCTTGATGTTGACGGCTGCTGTCAGATAGGGTGGTGTTTGCTAAAAGTTGCAGTGGCTGTGGCAATTTCTTAAGATGAGACACCAATGAAGTTCGCCACATGAACTGACTCTTCCTTCCATGAATGATTTCTTTGTGGCATGAGATGCTGTTTGATAGCATTTTACCCACAGGATGACTTCTTTCCAAACTGGAGTCAAGCTCTCTAAGTCTACCACTGCTCTATCAACGAAGTTTATTTAATATTCCAGATCTTTTGCTGTCATTTCAACAATCTTCACAGCATCTTCACCAGGAGTAGATTCCATCTCAAGAAACCACTTTCTTGGTTCACCCATAAGAATTAACTCCTCATTTGTTCAGGTTTTATCACGAGATTGCAACAATTTATTTCCATCTTCAAGCTCCATTTCTCACTCTTGTTCTCTTGTTATTTCTACCACATCTGCAGCTACTTCCTCCACTGAAGTCTTGAACTCTTCAAAGTCAGCCATAAGGGTTGGAATCAACTTCTTCCAAACTCCTGTGAATGTTGATATTCTGACCTCTTACCCTGAGTGTTCTTAATGGCATCTAGAATGGTGAATCATTTCTGGAAAGTTTTCGATTGACTTTACCCAGATCCATCAGAGGAATCACTATCTATGGCAGCAACCAGAGCCTTACAGAATGTATTTCTTAAGTAGTAAGACTTGAAAGTCAAAATTACTCGATTCACGGGCTGCAGAGTGGATGTTGTGTCAGCAGATATGAAAACAACATTAATCTCACTGTACATCTCCATCAGGGCTCTTGAATGGCCAGGTGCATAATATTTCAAAATGAATCTTTTTTTCTGAGCAGTAGGTCCCAACAATGGGCTTAAAATATTCAGTAAACCATGTTGTAAACAGATGTACTGTCATCCAGGCTTTGCTGCATTTACAGAGCACAGGTAGAGCAGATTTAGCATAATTTATAAGGGCCCAAGGATTTCAGAATGGTAAATGAGCATTGGCATCAACTTAAAGCCACCAGCTGCATTATGCCTAACAAGAATCAGTCTGAAACCAGGCACTGACTTCTCCTTTCTAGTTATGAAAGTCCTAGATGGCATCTTCTTCCAATAGAAGACTGTTTTGTCTACACTGCAAACCTGTTGTTTGGTGTAGCCACCTTCATGAATTATCTGAACTAGATCTTCTGGATAAATTGCTGAAGCTTCTACCTTAGCACCTGCTTCTTCACCTTGTACCTTTATGTTATGGAGACAACTTCTTTCCTTAAACCACATGAACCAAGCTCTGCTAGCTTCAACTTTTTTCTGCAGCTTCCTCACCTCGCTCAGCCTTCACAGAATTGGAAGAGTTAGGGCGTTGTTCTGGATCATGCTTTGGCTCAAGGGAATGTTGTGGCTGGTTTCATCTTTTATCTAGACCACAACTTTCTCTCTATCAGAGTAAGGCATTTCGAATTCTTATCATCCCTGTGTTCAGTGGAATAGCACTTTTAATTTCCTTCAAGAACTTTTCCTTTGCATTCACAACTTGCCTAATAACTGGTGCCAGAGGCCTCGTTTCTGGTGTGTCTCAGCTTTTGACATGCTAAATGTCGAATGACATCCTCACTAAGCATAATCGTTTCTAGCTTTTGATTTACAGTGATAGATATGCAACTCTTCCTTTCACTTGAACACTTAGACGCCATTGTAGGGTTATTAATTGGCCTAATTTCAAAATTGTTGTCTCAGGGAATACAGTGGCCCGAGGAAATGAGAGAGATGGGGGAACAGCCAGTCAGCAGAGCAGTCGGAACATACACAACATTTATAGGTTAAGTTTGCCACCTTATATGGGTGAGGTTCATGGTGCCCCAAAACAATTACGATAGTAACATCAAAGATTACTGATCATGAATCATCATAACAAATACAACAATAATGAAAAGTCTGAAATATTTCAAGAATTATCAAACAGTGATACAAAGACATGAAGTGAGCAAATGCTGTTGGAAAAATGCCACCAACAGACTTGCTCAATGCAGGGTTGCCACAAACCATTGATTTGTTAAAAAAAAAAAAATGCAGTATCTGTAAAGTGTAATAAAGTGAAGCACAATTAAATGAGGTTCGCCTGTTTAAGGTTTACGTTTCCTTTTTAATGCACCTAAATGGAATCAAACTATATGTACTTTTTGTGCCCGTATCTTTTACTCGGTATTATTTTTGAGATTTATCTACCTTATGCTATGTGGTTTTGAATTATTTTCATTGCTATATATTACTCAGTTAGATTCAACTTATCTATTCTACTGTTGATGTACATTCAAGCTAATATCAGGGGTTCTTCTAGGGCATATACCTAGAGCCAATGACTTACAAGGTTACACCAAATACTTTTCCAATACGGTTATATACATTTCACAATATATGAGAGTTCCCATCACTCTATTTTCTCACCAATGTGTGGTACAGTCCAGCTTTTAAAATATTTGCCTACAGGAGGTATGTGAAATGTTTTCGTATTTCAATTTTAATTTTTATTTTCCTGACTACTAATACCTTCATGATTCTTCACTCTTCTTCAACATAACATCAAACTGTTATCTTTACTTTCTGTTTTTACTTTATGATGTTTTATTTATTAAATCAACTTTCTTGAAGTTTAATTTATATACATAAAATAAAATATACTCATGTTAACTGTATAGTTTGACTAGTTTAGAAAATGATATACCTATATAACCACCATGAGAAACAAGATATAAAACATTTCCACTACAACAAAAAGTGCCCAAGAATTTACTTGTAGTAAAACTCTTCGATCCTAGACATCATGCAACCAAAGATTTACTTTCTTTCAATACAGATTTCTTTTACCTGATCTCTAGTAGAATTTTACTAGCAGTGACAAATGATAAGAGCAGAATCCTCACCTTGTTGCTAAACTTAGGGAACTTAGGGAGAAATCTACAGTCTTTCACCCTTGAGTATGAAGTTATTTGGAAGTTATGGCAGGAAGTTAATCGCTCCTTGCTAGGTTGAAGAATTTCCTTCTATTCCTAATTTGCTAAGAGTTTGTATCATAAATGGGTGATGAATTTTAGCCAATGCTTTTTTCTGTGTCCATACAGATGGTTTTTCTCATTTATTCTCTTCCAATTTTAAAAATATCTTCGCATTACTGGGATAAACCATGCTTTGTAATAATTTGGAACCCTTTCTCTGTATTTCTGGCTTCAATTAGCTAATATTTTGTTAAGGATATTTCCATCTGTATTTATGAGGGACATCCGTCTATACTTTTATTTTCCTGCAATGTTGTGATTTGACTTTGACACTGGAGCAATGCTGGCTTTTTAAAATAAGCTGAGGAATGTTCCCTCTCACTCTATATTCTGAAAGAATTTGAGTAGATTTGGTTTTACTTCTTCCTTAAGTGATAAAATTCACCAGTGAAACCATCTGTTCAGAGTTTTCCTTATGGGAAGGATTTTATTACACATTCAATTTCTTTAGTTGATATAGAATTATTCAAATTTTCAAGCCATAAATTTTCTTCTAAATTTTAGGGGCATCCCACAAATTTTGATATGTTGGCCATCATCTCTTTAAGTATCTCTGCCCCATTCTTATCTTTCCAGAACTCCAATTGCATATATGACTCTGACAGCTTTTAGATGTTGTGTTCTGATTTTCCTCCCCATTCCTTCTCCCCTTTGTAATTTGCTTAGGACAGTTTCTCTTGACTTATCTTCAATTTCGTTGATATTTTCCATAGCTGTGTTCAATCTGCTGATGAGTCAATTGAAAGAATTCTTCATCTCTAATATCAATATATTTTTATATTTCTATGATTTCCATTTGACTCTTGTACATAGTTTCCATCTCTCTGGTAAAATTTCCCATCAGTTCATGCATGATGCCCACATTTTCTACTAGATCCTCTAACATGTTAATCATAGTTATTTTAAAGTCCTTGTCTGATTGCTTGAACACCTGGGTCACTTAATAGTTTGGTTTTGTTGTTTCATCTACTGACATTGGGCTGTTTTATCTTGCTTTTTTTGGGTATGGATCCTAATTTTGTATTGAATACTAAATATTCTGTATAAAGCAACAGTAGAGACTAAGGTAAATTGTAATTCACACCTGGAAATGGGCAATGCTCTTCTGTTATGCTATTAGTGGGGAGGGTTGACACAATCTAGTCAAGATGTAAGCTATGTGTTTTTTTATCACTGTCATTATTTTCAGGCTAAAACAGGCTTCAAACTCCTCCAGTAATTAGTTACTACCACCTGTACTTAGAGGGGGTCTGCGATACCAGTGTCTTTTTCTCTGTTCCTGCTTTACCCTCAGCTTTAAACAGTCCCTGCCTGTCTATGCCACAGAGATCATCTCTATCTCTCTGGCAATATTTTGCTCTTGTTTAGTATTCAAAACAGCTCATTTTTGTAGTAGAATAGAGGGAGTTCTGTGTTGTAATGATCAACCACTGCCTTAGGCAGTCTGTGTTTTTGAACTTCAAGCCTGGAATTTTCTGAATATTCCTGCCCTCCATGTGGCAGCCAGCTGCACTGTCTGTCGGAACTTAGTCTTGTATGGGAGAGAGTTTCTAAGCTCTCCTACTCCGAGTGGTTCCTGACTTCCGATCAGTGGGATCCTGGACTCAAGATGGGGTCTCCTGCCCCCTCCTCAGAAGCAAAGGTTTTTGCGTCTACCATTCTATCAGCAAAGGATCTTAATCTATGTCCTGTCTCTCCCCCACAGGCAGACTGTTGCTTTTTCTTCCCCTTCTCAAAAGCAAGAGATTTCTGCCTGTGCTCAGGGTCACAGAGGGTTTCTGTCTCTGTCTTTCCTACTAGTATCACCATTTTTCTAGTACTATAAACCAATAGCTTAAGGCTTTTGCTTCTTATGAGACAAAGATCTACAGAAGTAGGCAGGGCTTCATTCATATCCCCTGGAAAGCTGATCACCTCCTACACGCCGCTTCACTCAATGAACCTTCAGTTTCCTGCACTGCCTTCATTATTTCCCCTGACAGCTGGTAGGTGTCCACGGAGAAGAGCTACAAATGATTGCAAACTCTCCTTGTGTCTTGGACTCCCAGATATTCCAAACTGACATGGTTACTCACACTTAGCTTCTAAGAATTTAAATTAAAATTTTGGCTGATTTATTATATTCTTACCCTCTTACATAGTGGCCACCTCTTTCTTCTGTGCTCTTTCGAAAGTCAAAGACTTTGTGCTTCATCTCCCCTTGGAGGGGCCCCCCCACTCTTTGGAATTCAGTATACTTGGTCAACTTGTGACCTCAAATCTCTAATGGAGTCAGGAAAACTTATGATTTTTGTATATTATCCGCCTTTTTTCATTGTTAGGGTGGGACCAAACGCCTACATTTTAAGCTGAAATGAAACTCCAAAAACTATTTTTAAACTTTTAAGGAGCAATTTATAATAGCACTAACTATTGAACCTAGAATAAAAATAATTCTAAATTCATCTCCGAATTCATTAGTTGAATTTGATCATTTTCAGTATGTAAATAGAAATGGAAATTCATTAAGTTTTATGTAAAACCTGGAAATGGCAAGCTGTTACGTGGCTGTTCAAACACACATGACTTTGGTTTCCATCACAGCTAAATGACAGGAGTGAGGTGGCGGTGGGCAGGGGAGGACTTTATGCTCTTTTGTTCTGTTTTTGTTTTCCAGAAAGATGCAGAGAAGAAAAGTTTTGTCACCAATCTTCTCCAGTGTTCAAAACACTTTAGAAATACGCTTAATATCTAAAGTATTAGAATGCTGCTCCTTCGGAATCTATGATATAACAGATATTTCTAAGATAACCTTGGAATATAGCACATAAAACAGCATCACAGAATTACTGTTAGTTTTCACTAACCCACAGAGTAGGGAAGAATTTAGAGGTAGTCCAGTCCAAACTCCTATTTAATGCAAAAATCTCCTCTAAACAGTCCTGATTGCTTGCATACCTGTAATGTGGAAGAACTCTCCACTCACAGGGCAGCCTACTCAATTTTTGAACAAATAATTTCTACAGAGATTTTTCTTATATTGAGCCAAAATGAATGTCTAAATTTGCAACCGCCTGTTCCAATTTATCATGTTAGGGCCACTTACAGTAATTCTAATCCCCTTTTCACTTGAAAGACCATCATATACTTGAAAATGGTCATCATGTTTCCTTTTTTTCTTTTTTTCCAAGCTGTAACTTCCGACTACCTTTCCTTTATGCCATTAAACTGTAGCCTAGTGGCTTAAGTCTCAGCACCCTGTGTGCTCCATCTGTGACCCAAATTTACTCCTCCACCACCTAAATATTAAATGTTCTGAAATGTTATACACTCCGCTTTCCATTTTTCTTTCTTCTACCTATATTCTCCTTCTGGACAATCAAATGCAGGTATCACCTCTATGAAAATAATGCTACATCTAGCTTTGCTATCTCTTGAAATCACTAGTCCTTTCGTGTTATGTCTGTAAAATACCTCATATGGTAGATAAGCCATCACAGGATTTGTTAATTTTATTTATGATTATTTATGATTATTGCTCTCCTTCTGCGTGTGTGTGTGTGCACATGTGTGTATATTTGGGGGAAACTTCATGGTTTGGGGTTATAAAAGTTTTGCACTTGCTTCTGCCTGGGTCCAAAATAGTAACAACCCTGGCACAATTTTTAGCATAAATTCCTGCTATGGGTAGTGTAAATTAGTACTCCACAGAGACACATAACACAATAGCTCAGATAATCACTTTCCTCATTCAGAGACCCTGGGAAGGGAGAGGCTTCCTCAAAAGTCCTCTTGGTCAGCAGGCATTGTTTTTTTTCCTGCCTACTTTTTGCAAGTGACAATCTGTCCAGTGTCAGGGGTTTATTCAGCTCCAGCTCGGCCCCTTCCCCTACCTCCACCAACCAGTTTAGATTTAAAATTTCAGCACTTGTCCCATTGGGAGCAGGAAACACTGATCTCTAAGCCAAGTGATGTCACCTGCAGGCCACTGACATACCAATGTTGAAGCTACTGCTCAGGCTTTAGGTTCCCTCTTTAAATTTCCATCACCCAGAGATCTATCTTTGTTTTGGGCTAAACTATGGATTTACATTTTTTTCTTATGGTTCATCAAGTGTATGAGCACACACTATGTGTGCATTTGTGTGTGTGTTTGTGTGTGTAAGGTGTCTATGTTTTCTCATTCCAACAGCTGCTAGATCTAGAAACCCACTGCATTTCCAAACAACTAAGTCTCCTTGGCTGTCTCCTTGGCAACTCAGACTCTGTGTATCAAAAAATACATGCATCACAATTCCACCAGCCTCAGTGACTCAAACATGAAATAAATATTTATCTTTCAGAATTTTTGTATAGCTCAAAGGAGATAAATAGATCAGGTAAGAAGCACTGCAAGACTGGAGTAAGAGATGGAGAAAATTAGATACTGAGTGACTCAAGACAACTCAGCATTTCCATTTTAACTAGTCATATTCCCACAAATTCACATATATCACATATCTACTTAGAATGAATTAAAACTAAATGTAGCACCTACTACATATCTCTCTCACAGTTTTAATAATTTTTAAATTTTCATTTTATTAGTTATCTGGGCAGATACAATGTATGGTTACTCTTATAAACTGAAATATTTGTGTGAATGGATTAAAATTAATTCATTAAAAACAAATTTGCTAAAATTTAGCCCTTATTCTTTGCCAGGCACTTTTTTCTATTTTATCTCATTTAATCTTTAGAACCATCCAATCATTAAGTATTATTATTCCAATTTTACAGAAGAAGGAATTCAGGCCCATGGAAGTTGAATAATTTGATAATGGTCATAGGTAGAAATGAGGCAGAATCAGGATTTTAACACACATAACCATACTGCAGAACTGGAAATATAGCTTCCTGTGCTGTTGTGAATGAATGTATTAATAGTATATTAATAGTTGGGGTGTTGCCTTTCAGGAAAGTCCAAGTTGTCAAGTCCAGTCTCAAATGTGGTACTCAACACTAAACTCCAGTTCAGATTATATACATAGAAAATGTGGTGAGCTCTAACTTTCCAGTTGTGGAGTGTATATGCATTTTCATTTAATTTAATAATGAAGCAGCTCTTCTGGCAGCCACGTTACAATGTTGACTCATTGAGTTCACACATAAATAAAACAACTGAGCTTTCTGCACATGAATAACGCATAAATTTTTCTTCCCATTTTACAACTGAGTGGTTATACTTTCTTAACCTGTGAAAGACTTAAAATGTAACTCAATTAAATTGCAGCTTTTTTACTTTTAGCTCATTAATCAAGTCTGTTGACAATTTTAGAATCCTGATTGTGTCTTTCAAAGTATTAATTAACCATTCTTCCTAGGTTGTTGTCATCAGTTTTCATTGTTTATAAAACATATGAAAGGTACTGGCAACACAATAAAAAGGTTTTTTTTCCACAAAAAACACAAAATGATGTTCCCTAAATGTAATACTCATTTTGTGTCTTTATACTGATACTGTTTTGCTAAGAAAATGATCTAGAATAAGTGAATTTTTTGTGTGTTGTGAATCCATATCTGTGTGTGAAAAAAAAAGGAAAAATATTTTTCCACCTCCTTTGAAATAAACTCCACTTTGAAATCCTCCACTGGAATGACTGTGATCCTGGAATTAAGAGCTGATGTGTTTTGAAAAGCCAACATTATTAATGATATAGATGAAGTATATTAAAATAATGTAGAGTGAAAGGTGATTAGCACTGAATTAAAGAAGAAAGATGTATTTCTCAACATAGCTACTGGTAAAACACAGAAAAGAATAAGGTCAAAACATAATTTTTTTTTAATGAAAGCTAATTTAAAAACGTGAAAGTTGAGAAATAAAAAAAAAAATGAAAGGTTCTTAGAAACTGGACCCTCAAATCTGTGTAAAACTATCTTAAGTGCAGTCAGCAATCTGATTTAAGAGGAGTTGGTCATTACTATAGACTATATTTGCCATCAATGATTTTTTTTGGAAACATCAGTTGCTTAAAGGACAGTACAATCAAGTGATGACCAAACACCCCAACACCTGATCTCACTGTCCCAAGTTTGTTCTGAACTCTGATTTTTAATCATTTTGCCTTCCTGATGCACTCTGAAACTCTACATAGGTCTACTAACAATTGTCTTGTTTTCAAAGTATTTTGAAGGAACCACAGAATTTCAGTCTCCAATATCTATATCTACCTCTCTCTCTTTCTCTCTCTCTTTCCTCCTCTCCCCTTTTTCCTCCCTCCCATTCCCTGTGAGACAATGGTAAACTAGAGTTGATATATATAGTCTTAAAAGTCCTACTTTTCAATATTCACTCAATGCAAATTGTGGCTTAGGTCACAGGATAACCAGTCTTGAGAACCTTTTTATGGAAACAACCATAATTTATTCCATTTCCTCTTCATGGAAAGAGTAGTTTAAAGATAAATTAGTGTCCTCTTGATTTCAATAAACTGTAAGATATTAATCTTTTCATCTACAGCAACATGTGGATAATATTATTGAAGAAGTTAAAAATATATGCGGTGTTCTGGGATGTGTGGAGACCAAACAAATCACAGATGCTGTAAATGGACTAAATCTTATTCTTCAGAGAAAAGAAGAGGTAAATGCAGTCATTTATTGCACAGTAATTATTTTAAAACTGAGTTCAATAATTAATTAAGGAGATGATTTTTGACTACCTATATATATGTTTTTGTGTGTGTGTGTGTACATGAATATTTCAATCATTTGCGGGGAATACAAACTTAATTCTATTGTATCAAAAGGATTTAATTAAATTAAAAGGAAATTTCTTATACCTTTTAAGTGTAAGTATAATATAATATCCCAGTGACACTAAAATCCTACCTAGATGAATGTGCTTATATAATAACATTCACAGGCAAGTGTTTGTACATAGTACTGATGGCTCTCATTATATTACCAGCGTATACAGGTGTAGGTGGCCATGGACAAGCACATATGCAGGGAAGAAGGGATTCATTTTTGTGGTATTTTTTTTGCCGAATTTGAAAGGTATACTGCTTCTATGATTTCACATTCTATAATGATTTCCTGGCTTTTCAGTTTAAAAAATGAGTATTATGTGATTTTTTTAAAAAACCTCAAAAATCTGATGTATGTTACATGTGACTATTTCCCAAGAAACTCCAATACATATGAAACTTTATAAAAGAGAGTGATCACATGCATTCCTCACCTTCACAGATAGGAAGAGCAGAGATTATATTATCTTGACTCTGCCAGCCTTAAAAGTTCAAAAAGATTGATTTAGAACATAGATAATTATACTAATATATATAAATCATTCACGCTTATTGTTTCAAATAGGTGACTGAAAAAAATCAGTAATTTCTTAATGTTGACCTGCCTATGTCTTATTTTAATTAGAATTGTGCTTTTTTGTGATCAGGATAGTAAAACTGAAAATAGAAAATGTAAATATCTTATTTGCATTACATGAACAGTGATGATTCTGAGGAGCAACAGAGTTACTCCACCAACCAACTCTCCAGTAGCTGAAGTTAAGTCAGGAAAACAAGGTAGTGAGAATTAACTTTCAACAATTCATTTCTCTTAGATTGTCACATTTTGGAGATACTACAAACACCTAGAGCTAAAAATAAAATACAAAGAGCATAGTGTCATGCAAACAAGATTTGAATTCAAGATCTACCACTTTCTAGCTGAATATCCTTTGGAAAATGAATTCATTTCTCTGAGCTTCAGTTTTCCCCATCTCTAAAACAGAAAAAGGAAGCAGAATTTGCAGGGTTCTTTTGAGCATTAGAAATAACGTTAATAAACAGTCAGGTGATAGTGTATCTTGAATGAGTCATTATTATTACTGGAAGTAATGGGGATGATGCTGGTGGTAGTGTTTTAGAATCTTCCCCATAAGGCCAAGATGAAGGTTTTCATTCACACAAGCAACACTAAGGTCCTCATTATCTCGGGGACACTGGCTGCGGCCAGGCGCATGACAAATGTGAGACTCTGCCCAAGGAGGAGACCAGGTGTGAGGATGTGGACACGCATCTTCCCATCTGTTAAAACCACTTGGTTGTTCTTCAGGTTTTATGCACAGCTCTCAGCGAATCAGTAGAAACAAACAACTGATCAAAGAATAAGGAAAACCTAATTTTAGGATGAAGCACTTCAAGTGAAACTCCCCTAAAAGAACAAAAATGACAATTTTCTCAGAAATATCAAGCTTTCAGTATATCTGAAGCCAAAAGAATCCTTCAAGGAGAAACTGAGTATTTCCTAAGAAACTATGAACAACTATAATTATTAAGAAAAGCTCATATTCACATTTCACATTTCCTATATACTTATGAGCACTAAATTGTATGTGATTATTCGTGCACAGAAATGAAGAAAAGAATGCACAATTATCACTTTGATTTCATATATAACAATGGCAAAAATAAATAGCTGAATACCCCCAGTAAACAGATTCCACTTATTCTGAGAACACTTTGAAGGCCACTGACTTGACATCATTCAGACTTTTTATTCATCGCTTTCCCCATCCTATCTTAAATATGAGCCCATCCGTGTAAGCCGATTGGCACAAATATTAAGTACATTTTTCAGAGTTTGTGCAGTAACCAGCTGAACTAAAAATGCCAAAGTGGTTCTGTCTATCCATCCACCATAAACCTAGATTAAAGAAATACTGAGAAATACATCTTCTGCCAAAAAACTTAAATTTGAGAAGCTTTCCTTTTTTTCTTGGCTGCATTTCTTGGTCAACTAGCAAGAGACTATTTCCTGCCATACAGGGAAGTAATTAAGTATTTATTAAATGTAAGTTTTGGCAAGATGAAGAATTATATCACAAATGCAGTTGTACTCTGTCAACTTCACGCTCCCACTCAGTACTGGGAACAATTTTCCATCCTTCAGAATTATATTCCAGAAGCTCACATAATATATTTCCATTAAATGCACAATAAATAAACCACAAAATGAAAAGTACGGTCTTACACATTGTGCTATAGGTGGACACCATGGTGATTTAAAATATAAGTTTATGCTTCTGAATAAATTGAATTGTAGTTAAGTTGTGCTAAAATGTTTAACAGTCTCACCCACACGGATGAGGTAAAGATCTTATGTGCAGTTGTTAAGCCTATTAGTTGAAACTATGCTCAGACAAAATATTTTACCAAAGAGAAATGCTTCTGAGAAGGTCGATGTGAACGATGCTTTTAAATGAAAAATTTTATATAAATTTAATTACATTCTAAATATGATACAGGTATTTTCTCTCTAAAAGGAATACGATGGCAAGTTCCTTATTAAAGAAATACAATTTTTCCCTAGTTTATTTGTTTGAGAAATTGAGCTTTTCTTTAATTGAATTTCCTTAAGAGCAAACTTGCCAAAGCAACATTTTAAAAAATTTAGTGTCAATTAAAACGGATCTTATTAAAAATTGAATTTGGACAGAAACCTCACTTTCAGTGAATCTATGAATTATTCAACTTATATAGTTTTCATGATAATGAAGTTATAAACAATAAATCCTAAAACATGAACGAAATCCCAGGCCTTCAAAGATAAACACAAACAAGCAAGCAAACAGAATCACCGCAGTAATGGATATGAACTTAAATGACAACAAAAAAATAAAATTTCAGATAGTTTTTTTTTTTTAATTTAGGATATGATCTCAAGTATTTGACTATCTTTTTTTAAATTCTAAAAAGATAAAGAAATGAACTATATAGTGACTCTGTATAATCTTGCCCACTTCCATCCAGCCCTCTTTTCAGTGCTGACCAAAGTTTGCATCTGAATGACTGCTAATAATAAGAACTGTACACATTAAATAGAGAGAATTAGAAATGTTTTATATCAAAAGATTCATCAGTGTTGTAGAAGGGGGACTGAGCTTCAGCAGTATCTGTAGAATTATTCCAATAATACCAAGGCTGAGCTGATGCTGGAAGTTTCTTTTTGTTGTTGTTTGAATCAAATAACCTTGATTGTTCGTCACGATAGTTAGAAAGCTTTTCTTTCATCCTACAGTTTAGATTTCCTCTGTTTCATAGGCAACATTGATAAACGACAGCAGAGAACTTTCAGTATGCAGATTTTGGATACTATCAGTTTTGTTTCCTGAAATTTTTTCTAAATAACAAGTGTATCTTTGCACCTATTTTTGTTTTTTCAGAACTTTCATCAAAACTCAGAAACCCCCGCAAAAGGTAAGACATACGTGTGCTCAAATACTTTTTAAAAAGAAATATTATAAAACCAAAACTAATTTAACTTTTTCAATTCTTTCTCCAAGTATTATGGTAACACACATACAAAAATATCTTTGAGAAAAATGGTTTGGTTAAACCCTTTTTACTGATGGAAGTGAATAAAAATCCACACTTTCTAAACGTTTAGCCTGAGATCTTTTTAAAAACTAGGAAAAGTAAAACAATCTATAAAAATCAAAGGAATAATGAAAATATCCTTATAACAATCCAAGAAACTAAAACTTTTTATTTAGTGAATTACATTTTAATGTAAGAGAAGTCAGAAAAGTAGCAGATGTCTTTCAAAGACACTAATTTCAAAGTTAAACTCAAGCTCAATCTGAAAAACCAGTCTAACAAAACAGGTAGGAGGATTCAGTTCTGGAATAATTAGTGTTCATTGATGCTCTTAGCCTACAAAACCGCAAGGCACAGGAGGACTTTGCCTCTGCAGGAAAGAGTGGTCGTGTGACAGTGTGGTATAGGGCACAGAGTTTGGCTTTCAGAATTAGGCAGAACTGGTTTTGAATTCTAACTCAGCCCACTTTTTGACTCTGTGATAAACTAAACTCTTTGACCTCCAGTTTTCCTAATATGCATAAAAGTCATGATAGTATTTAAGTGCAGGGTGTGGTCAGGGTTGTTCTTGTTCGCACAGGCAGATGGTATTTGGCTCATGAACACTGAGTATCTTCAAGGAAACTGATTGACCCGCAGATGTTCAAATATCACCCTTGGATTCAGAGGTGATGGTGAATCACAAATGATAACCCCAACCTGCCCTCCATACCCTTAATGGTTTTCAGTAGAAAGTTGTAAGTACTTAGGGACACTCTCTCAAGCCTAATTCCCACCACTCAAAAGAAGATATTCAACTGCACGTGAAGAACTCCCCTAACTTCACATCACGGAGGAAAATGGGACGGCAAAGAGGATGGGAGAAAAAAATCTGCGCTAGTGCAAAACTCCCCATTCCAGGCATTTATAAAACTGCAGAACACCACAGGGGGAAGGAAGAGATAGACATCCTCTAACAATATTACTAACACAGAGCCCAAGTGACAGAATGCGGAGTGAACAAGCTGGAGATATGCTATAGGACACTAGACCTTTCTTCCTTCCTATGAGGAAAGTTGGAATAAAATCCCCTCGTCCCACAGTCTGAGGGCTTGGGATATGAGATCCCACAAAACTGCACAGGAATGTTCCCAGAGACTTATATTCTATGCTAAGTCATCACAGAAAAAGAATTCTATAGATTAAAAACTCCCCATCCACAGCTCTCATAAGCTTTTCATAAATCAGCCTTCCATTCTGAAAGATGAATCTATTTTTTCTAATACTTCATTATGTAGAAGCACCTTTCAGGATGTTTAAGAGCAAAATGGAAGAGTTTGCTAAAATGACAGCAAAATGAAATGAACATTTGCCAGCACATACATGCAGCTGCTTTCTGGTCAGGTACCCTGAAATGAAAGTCTAGAACCCTCCTTACACAAAATGTTAATCCAATAATAAGCCACTAATAGTGATGATTCTCATACTTATTGTTCTTATTGATTGACCTTGAAGTTGAGAGGTGGCTCTCTGTGCTTTATACCAGCGGTCAACAAACCTGGTATGCTGCCTGTTTGTGTAAACAAAGCTTTACTGGAATACGAAAAAAAAAATTCTAATACAGACCTTGCTTGCAAAGAAAATACAGTCTTCACTAGACACAAAAGGCACGTGCACACAGAAGATGACAAACGGCAACACTACAGAGATCATTTTTCTTTCAAACGTACACTAGAATGAAGTCACCAACTCTTCCCCCTTCATTTCCAAAAACAGTCAAATGAATGCATTTTAATCACCTGTATATTGTCGTAATTTCTTTCCTGATACTGTAACTCTTTTCCCACTGTAAAATCAGACATGATAAACATTATTTCTCCATCTTTCACCACCAAGCCCAGCACTTTGAGCCCTTAATACATTTCTGATGATATCTGAAATGCATTCTTCATCCAGAGCTCTGGAAGGGAAGCATAATGCATAAGCCTACATCTCTATCCTCCCTCAAATAAGCAAATTATAACCTAGAACTGTATCTCTGCACAAAAAGTAAAGGGTAGGCTTTTGAGTAATTATCCAAATAATTAAAATTTTCCAAAATATGTGCTAGGGCTTGAATTAATGAGATCTCTGACTCCACTTTATGATTTATTTTAATATGTATTCATTCGCACAAGATTGGAAATTATTAACAAGACGTTTGTGCTTCCTGCTTCTGAGAACCAACAGTATAATTTGGGGGCCAGGGAAACAAGATGTTTCACTAAATTGATCATTCTGCCTCCAGTTGCTCAGGAGAATCCCTGTTGGTTGGTCTCCAGAGTTTGATGAGGCCTCTTTAAAGGCTATTTTTATGCTGCTTTCCTCTTCTGTTTCATTAATCGCTACTGCTGATTTCTCAGAGAATTTTAATTAGAGCTCTTTCACTCTGCTCCTCACCTCAGGCTGTTTCAACAAAGGGCACCATTTTAGAAATACAGCAAATACGTAAAATTTGGCCATCTCATAAATTTTGTACAAATTTATGAATAACTAAGTGAATAATTGCATGGGTTGAACAAAAACAAACAAAAAAATGTTTAATTAGGGGCAGAGCTACTGAGAGACAGGATGAGGGAAGCAGCTCTATGCCAAAGCTGGCCCCTTTCTCCAGGATCCAAATACCTGAGCATCGGAACACCAGCGACTATTGGAGGAAACAGCAAGCTCTTCCTACTATTTCCTTTTCAAACCAACCAGGAGCCAAAAAGCAATTTACGTCTCAGAAACAACTTATGAGGAAGGGCACGGGTCTGAAAAAACAACAGTACTGTGTGACTTGACTCAACCTAATACGCTTATGCCAAACTTGTGACTTAGTTCAGTTCATAATCTTAATGGACATTTGTTTCTAGAAATTAAAATATGAAAAACCTTTAAAATATAATACAATAAATAAACATGCTATGTTAATTTAAAATAAAATCACAGACAGAAATAGACTCACAGACATAGTAAACAATCTTATGGTTGGGGAGGAAAAGAGTGGGAAGGGGAAAATTTGGGAGTTCGAGATTTCCAAGTATTAACTACTATATATAAAAGTAGAGAAAAAAACAAATTTCTTCTGTATAGCACAGGGAACTATATTTGGTATCTTGTAATAACCTTTAATGAAAAAGAATATGAAAACGAATATACGTATGTACATGTATGACTGGGACATTATGCTGTACACCAGAGATTGACACATTGTAACTGACTATACTTAAACTTAAAAAAAGGCCACAGAAGATCTTAAAACATAAGTTCTAAGGATGTGCTTACTTGTTCTCTCAACGTTTCCTCAGCTGCCTGGGGCTTGGCCACAGAGCTCTTCTCTGCTGTGGCCGCGGGGACTCAGAGCTGCATGTGGTCCAGCCGCCCTCAGGGTTGGGAGCGGGGAAAGCCGCGCTCTGTGCCTGGCGTCTGGGACCCGACCTGGGACAGGCGAGCACCACTGGCCCTGGTCAGCCTGAGGTAGAAGAACCTGCAATCTGGAGAAGAACTGGCGTTCAGGCTGGCCCACGACCAAGCCAAGGCCACGCAGCCCGCCTTCCTCATCCATCCGGCACTCCCAGTACCGCGGGGGCACCTCGCTGGAAAGAACTGCACTCTGACCCCCTTATTTCGTGAACCGGAAGAACTGACTGGTCTGCAACTTCTCGCCGGAAGCGGAGGCTGTGCAGTATCGCGAAGAGGGAGCTCGGCACCCCCGCGGACGCCGAGCTTTAGGAGACCGGATACGAAGATCTTCAGCTGCTGCACAGTGAGCTGGGCGCGGCAGCTCAGTCCACAGGCTGGCTCGGTCCATCCCTCATCCCTCCACCGCGGCAGCATCACCCACCTGACAGTCCGGCCCAGTGGCCGAGGAGCACTCGGGGCGCTCGGGACTCAGGGTTCGGGACTCGGGGTTCTGACCTCGTGATGAGATGTCCTCCTCCAGAGGGCCACCTCGAGGCCCTGCTCTCCTCCTCAGCCCTGTGCACAGCCCCTGCGTGGGAGCCACCAAGAACACGGTTTCTCCCCTCTGTCTTCCCTCCGCCGACTGTGCTGCCGTTACATTTCCTTTCTCCTGGACGAAACGGTGGAAAAGTAGAAATAACTAAAATTCGGCATTTCAGTACTTTATGTTTGGCCCAGGATGGAAAAAGGAACCATTCAGATCGTATGTTTCACAGGGTTTTCTGCCACACTCTCGTCTACCAAGACCCGCCTGTGGGGTTTAAGGAGGCCTGTTTGGGGGAATGGACCAGGCCTGATGCACACCGGCACTATGGGGACCACTGGCAGATCAGCACCAACGGGTCTTGGTCGTGACCACGGCTAGCTTTGCGACCCCCAAACGTCAAGGCTTAATCAGCAAAGTCAGGCACAGGTGACTCGGGATCAGGAGAGCGCTGGGGCTTCCGTTCGTAACATTCTTTTCATCTCTTAAAAACCCTTTGTCACTGAAATATTTGTCAATTGAAGATATTCCTCTTCTTGGTAAACAATTTTTGAGCTTTTATATTTGAGATTATTCTTCATTTAACTTTTAAAACACTATTGTAGTTAAATATTTAAAACAATAGCAAGTAGTGAGCGTATTACAATGGTCGAGCTTCACTCATTCACCACTGCATACAAAATGCCAGCAGTGAGTGTTATTCTCTGGCCCCTTTAAGAGTCTGACAGTGAATCCTGCTTGTAGGATGATGTGCATCATTCTCATAAGCTTCTCCATTGTAATGGTGCCATCTTTCCTGATTTGGGTCAGAGTCCACCTGTTCTGCCTGGTCCCTTTCATCAGTCTCTTCTACTTCCTTCCACGCAGGTAAGAGATTTCCCAGCAAAGAGAGTTTTTCGGGAGAAAGAATGCCATTTTCAGGAGAGTTTACCTTAAATTCTGTAATTAGGAGATCCTTTTCATGTGGTCTATAATAAATTGGCATGCCTTCATTCAGCAGACCCTTGAAAGCTGTTGGCAACCGTACTTAGTCATTTTTCTTCATTTTTCTTCCTTTATGACAAGTCACTTTTAGGAATAATCAATAGACTCCATTTAAATAACTGATGGTAAAACTCGACAAAGGCTTTGATTTTGAAGAAATATAGTAATTATCATAAACCTTGTGCTTCAAGCTTAATTTAGATCCCAGCCATGTGCTATTTCAATTCTCTTTAGAGCAACACAGTGTATATGATTATTATTCAGTTAATGGTAAACATCATAGCACAATCAAATTTCTTATTATTAATTCTTTTGATGGGGTTTGTTTGGAGTGCTTGTAAGCCATGTAGAAAACATTTTCCTCATCTGAAAAGTAATTCTAAACAATAATAATCTACAACAAGAATATTGCAAATTACAGTTGATCAGAATGCCAAATTAATAATCCAGAACTCTGATTTGTGATTAAAGGCTGTGCTTCCAAAAATTCTGCAACTGAAGATATGAAAAGCTTGTTAATTATCTACACTACTAGCAGCTAACCCAGGCTGCAAACAGAGGCACAGATGGCTAATTGGCTTCAGTTGGTGGAGGGTCATTTTAATTAAATTTTCTTTAAATTTTGTTATAAAAAATTTCAAAGCTGAAACTGAGGGTTTATGATAAACATGGCCCTTCACAGATGACCTGATTTCCATCTTTTTCCTCTAGATTTGATAGAAAAAGTGACAACTGAACTGTCCACATCCATCTACCAGCTAATTGATACCCATTGCAGCAGCTTTTATGCAGATTTCCAGCCTCTAAATGCACCTGATAGCCCTTCCTGTATAAATCTTGGACCTGATTCCCACCTTAGCTTCACTGTGTATGCAGCTCATAATATTCCAGAGACCTGGGTACACAGGTGAGTGATAGTTTTTCACAAAAGGGTTAATTATTTTTTATATAGCTTCTAATTTAGTATAATTTGTCTTGATCTTATTTGCAAGAGCAAGTATTTCATAAAATTTTGAAATGTAATCAGCATAGATTTATCCTTACTCTTGAAATCATTTAAAACTTTATTTCCAATGTACATTCCTTTTCCCTCAAATCTTCCATTCTCCATATTAAAAATAACTGCATGTTGTCATTGTATCATTATGGAAACAGAAAATTCTCATCCTGCTTAGTGATTGCCCCCAAATTTTCATCTTTTGTGTTTAAGTTTAAATGACTAATGCCAATTAACACAGAGCAAGATAGCACACACATGTACAGGGAGATGGAGAGTATTTAAAAGTTAAAAAAAATCACATTGACCACCATCAAGTTATGAGTGGTAAATATTTTATGAGAATAGAACCTTGATAAAGTGAGAATCAGCCAAGAGTTAAGTTACGATAGAAATTAACCACAACTATTCATGGAACATTGCCAGATTTTAGGTTGACTCTGTTATGTAGTATTTTCTTGAATAACATAATTAGACTAATATTATAATAGTTATTTTAAATTCCTTATGGATTAAATCTATGAGGGGATACTGATTAAATCAATTATAGTTGATAAGAGAGTAGTAATTTACTAATGGACTTATTGTACGTACTGTATTTAGTGTCTCAAAGAAAAGCTGAAAGAAACAATTTTGGTAAAAGAGAAATAATTTTTATTTTGATCTGTATTTTTTGCAAATAACTGAACTGTGCAAATACATCTTTATAGAGTCAATAAGGAAATTTTACCTTTGTGTGTAAAAAAAAAATACTATCTCACTTATACATTTATTTAAAACCCATGGGATGATTCTTTTATGCTTTTCCTCTCTCTTAATTTTGTGAAGAATTTTAAGAGGCTGATGTACAGAGGAACAAATTTCTAGTCTAATGAATATTCTCATAATCTTTAAGCTATTAATATATCCTTATTAATTTTAATTCACATGGAAAAACTGTGTAGCCAGATAAGTACAGATATTGAATATAGGTCCCTGTGCTATGTAGAAGAAACTTTTTTGAAATCTATTTTTAGATATAGTGGCTAACATTTGCAAATCTCAAACTCCCAAATGTATCCCTTCCCACCCCCTTTCCCCCAATAATAATATTTACTATGTCTGCGAGTCTGTTTTAGTTTTGCAGATGAGTTCATTAGTATCCTTTTTTTCCTTTTTTTCTTTTTTTAGATTCCACATATGAGTGTTATCATATGGTATTTTTCTTTCTCTTTCTGGCTTATTTCACTTAAAATGACCGTCTCTAAGTCCATCCATGTTGCTGCAAATGGCATTATTTTATTCTTTTTTATGGCTGAGTAGTATTCCGTTGTATAAATATACCACAACTTCTTTATCCAGTCATAAGCTGATAAGAACTTTACTTCAATAACAACACAAAAACTCTTTTCTTCTCCCCTCACCACAGTTTATGTTACTGATATCACAAATTAAGTCTTCATATATGTACATATTTTTATAATTAAAGTTTTTCTATATTTTTTCCTTTAAAATTCTATACCAGAAGTAAAAGTTGTTCATGTGCCACCATACAGTATTACAGTATTCTGTATTTGTCTATATATTTACCTTTACTGGCAAGCTTTTATATGCTTTCATATACTTTCATATTGATCAGCTTTGTGCCTCTTTCTCTCAGTCCTCTCCACCTGGGACTCATATAAAGTATATATTTGTCCAATTGATTGTGTCCCATAAGTCCTTTAGGCTTTTTTCACTCTTCTTTATCTTTTTTGTTGTTGTTGTTTCTCTGACAAAATAACTTCAAATACCTATCTTTGAGCTCACTGATTTTTTCTTCTGCTTGATCAAGTCTGCTTTTGGACCTCTCTATTGGTTTTTTTTTAATTCAGTTACTGTGTTCTTCAGTTCCAAAATTTCTATGTGGTTCTTTTTTAATATTTTTTTATCTCTTTCTTGATACTCTCACTTTGTTCGTGCATCATTTTCCTGAGCTTATTGACCATGTGTGTGTGCATGTGTGTGTGTGTGTACATATACATATGCAAATATATATTTTTTTCTTTAGTAGTTCATTTCTTTAAGACTGGTTTCTGGAGATATATTTTGTTCCTTTTGTTGAGGCATGTTTTCCTCTTTATATATCTCGTTTTACTTTGTGTTGGGATTTGAGCGTTTAAATAAACAGCCACCTCTCCCAGTCTTTATGGATTGGTTTCATGCAGGGAAAGAATGTTACCTATCAGTCCAGCTAGAGATTTCGGGGGCCTTTCAAACCTTTCCTATAGGTGCATCTTCTCTGGACTTGTGTGTCTGTGAATTCACGGTTAGAGAGGTTTTGCTTCTTTCTTTAAGAGCTCATAATTTCTTATTTCATCTAATGTCAGCCTGTGGTATTGCAGATTCTTTAGTGTTCCATTAGCTGCCCAGCTCTGCTTTGTTCTCATCTGCTACCAGCCATCCAGTGTGCCAGGTCCCATCAGTGCTCTGTTAAGTGAGACATAAACCGGTGCCTCATACAGCCTCCTGAAAAAGCCAAAATGTTGATTGCACACTACGCTCTCCCTGCTCCCCTCTCCCCCTGCCAATGCAGAGGCCATCAAGCTGCGTCAGCCTCTGTCTGCTGTCCTACAGATCCTCTGGAGTGGCAGCAAGCCTCCCAACCTCTTTACTGTTCTTATAAGTCCGTGGTCCCTGGCATCTAGAACATACCGTTTCCTGTCAGCATTTTGAGACAGAAACCCGTCCCTCCTAGAGCCCCGCCCCCAAAGCTGGAACATTGGAATCACAATCCGAATCTTTCCCAAGGGAGAAGCCAACAATTGGGGGTTTTCTCCTATTCATTTTGCACTGAGGTGGGGGGAAATGGTGAGTGAGTTTGTGCTAGTTTAGACCATCACCTTTGTTCTCAGAGGCCCCCAACCTGGTACCCATTCCTGTTCAACACCTAGATTCAGGCAAGACAGAAACCAGTCCTTTGGACAGCCCCCTAAAACGTCTGAATGTTAGACATAGGTTCCAATCTTCTCTCTCCCACCTCGTAGACAAGCTAAGATTTGGGAGTTTCCTCCTGACCACACAGCACTACAGGGGGCAGAGGAACTCTGGGAGATGAGTGCCATGAATTTTCCTACTGATTTCTGTGTGGCTGGTTTCACACTTGCCTGGGGTACAAGAGCCTGATATGTTGTTTCTGGATTTCTCATGAAGAGAATTGATTCATGTATTGCTGTTGAATTGGTGTCTCTGTAGGGGAAAGAAGTCTAGGGCTTCCTATTCTGCAGTCTGGCTGATGTCACTGAACATAAATTCTTAAAGTAATTTTTAAAGTACACTCTGTACAAGCAAACAACACTTTATCATTTGACTTTTAACTATAAAAATAATTGACCCGTGTAGAAAACTAGTTCCTTTATAGAGTTCAGCTTATTGAATCAATGTTGTTTCTTTTTAGCTATAAAGCATTTTCTTTTTCCTGCTGGCTTTCATATGCTGGAAAGAAGCTATGCCAAGTGAGAAACTACAGAAATACTCCAGTCAAAAAATTGTTTTTTTTCTTGGTCAACTGGAACGAAACGTAAGTTTATTCTGGTGAGATCATTTATCTAGTTAAGATCAGGTTTTTCCCCCTTTTTTTAAGTGAAGGGTATTTTTTTTTTTTTTTTTTTTTTAGTGTTTCTAGTTGATTTCTTTTCAGTGATGTGATAAATATGCTGGGGCTAATAGATAACTGACTTCAATTCAACAGATTAAAGGTCCATTTAAAAACCTAGATAAATGTTCATTCTACGTTATCGAATTGCTCAAAGAGGGAAATTGGAAAAAGGAGAATTATTAATCATTCGCAGACTGTGGATAAGAGGAATACCCTCTATTTGGGGTTGGAGGGAGGTCGGCTCCATATATAACAAAGAAAGGAATCACCTAATAACGTATGTAATCTCCATTTTCCTACCAAAGATAATTAAGAATTTGTTTCAACAATCAAATTTTTGGATAGTAATTATTATGCATTGTGTAAACTATCATCTGATTTGGAGTAATCAACTCCTGCCTCTTTATTTTATAGAGATTTATTAAATCAAGCAGGAAAAGTACCTTATTGGCACTGTCCATGCTTCCCCTCTTCTCCTCTGCCCCTCTCCCCAACCTAGTCACTTTATTCAGAGTCTCAGGGGGCTCGCAGGCCCAGTCTGTGGCTTTTACATGATTACTGCTGCTTTTCCTTGCTGTTCCCATGACACTGCTCTGCTGTCATTTTTCTAGGGTCTCCACTGATCCACTGAGAGCCAATTTTCTTCCCACCACAAGTGGAAGAAAACCCCCCAGGCCACACCCCAGCAGCCCTTTCAGAAGGGCTGGCTTTCTTGGGAGATAATTTGACTCCCAGTATTATACTTCCCTATTAACATATGTGAGCCAAATTTTTGAGAAGTCTGAGGATGGTGCTAGATGACGCCATCCATCCCGCTCTTAGTGTTACCACCATCAGTGGTGGAAATAACGTGTGGTCTTTTGTTCTTACATACTTTGTGGTTCCTTTCATCGACTGTGACAACCTTTATCTCCCCTTGTTTGGTTAAAGTTCTTGATTCCTTTGACCAAAAACCTGACCTTCAATTACAAAATCCCCTTCCATTGCACAGAATCAGTTCTGCCTGTTAAATTCTTCAGTGGCTCCCCAATTCCCATGAAGTAAAATACAAATAATTTAGCATCGCACACAAGGCTGTCTAGTTTGGCTCCTGCCTGTCTCTGTACTTTCCGCTCTGGAGGTAGCCCCACTCTCTGTCCCTGCATCCAACTACTCTCTGCATCTGAGCTACTTACCCTAACTACGAACTGAGAAATCACGCCTCTGGTAGGGGTCCCCTGTCTGTCAGGAACACAGTGCCCTGCCCTCATTGCCTGTTTATTGTATTCCAATCATCATAGTACACCTCCAGAATATATTCTCTCATCTAAACTTAATAACAAAAATAGCAGGTATTGTCATCTCCATTTTGTAGGTCAGAATATTGATGTTTATGAAGCTTAATTAACTCACTCCAGGTTCCACAATCAGTAAATGGCAGAACTAGTGCTCAGACCCACTCTGACTCCAAAGCTGAGGCTTTGACTGTGATTTTCGTACTATTTCTTACAACATATAAAATCTTGGGCTTAGTATTTATATTCTACAAATAGTTTTCACATCTTAAATTTAAAAATAAAACAAACTCTACTCCATTCTTTCAACAACAGCCATGCCATTTTTTTTCCTTGGCTCTGCAGCAAAACCCTCCCGAAGAGTTGTCTATTTGCACTTTCTTCAGTTTTTTCCCTTTACTCAAACATACTCCAGTCGGACTTTCATCATCTCTGCTCCACTGAAATTGACCATTAGAGTCAGCAGTGACCTGCATAGCTAAATGTATGTTTCTCAGTCTTCATCTTTCATGATCTATTAGGAGCATTTGGCCCTATTGATCTCACCCTCCATCTTGAAATATGCTCTCCACTTGGTTTCCACGTCCTTTTAGCTTCCCTTCTCCCTACCTGGACATTCATTCTCCAGACTCTTTTTTTCTCCCAGATGGACTGTCATCTCACCACTGAAGCCTCTTCTCGTTTGTATCTGTGCTTGCTCCTTTAGTCTTCTCTTAAATTCACATAGCTTTAAATGCCATCCATATGCCAAATTTATATCACCAACCCAGGCATCAGTCACAAACTTCACAGTTATATACTCAACATTCCTACAACTGAACTCTTGATCTTATACTCCAAACCTTTTCTACCCCTGGATGGCCACTCTGGGTGATCATTTCCAATTTTGATTGTTCAGGTCAATCCTTAGCCCGAATTTCCTTCTCTCAGACCCCATCTTCAGGGCCTCCTATAGGATTTCTCCCCAAAATATTTCCAGAATATTACTCCTCATCACTTTCATTGCCCTAGGCCAGTACCATCTCCCCTATGTTACTGCAGTAGACTTGTAATAGTCACCCCACTTCTCTTGCCTTTATAATCCTTCTCACACAGCAGCTAAAGTAATCTCTTTTAAAATGTAAGTCAGGCCACGTCATTCTTCTGTTTTATAATCCTGAAATCCTTCACTCAGACGAAAGTCAAAATCCATACAGTGATCTATAAATGAGTTCTATACAATGTGACTTTTTAAATCTCCTATTTTCACTCTCAAAAACTTATTTTGATTTTAGGAAAGCTATCTCATAGAGAAGAAAAGAACGTTTGAGAAATTTTAGTGTTTACTTACTTTTAAATAGTAGAGTAAGGCAAACATATGGTTAAAACTTGAGTTCTGTGCCAGCTGCTTGCATATAAAGAAGCAATCTAACTTCACTTATCGAATTGTCTCTTAAAGCATGTTTCTTTTTCTTGTCTAAAAATTCATTCCTTTGATTTTTCAATAGCCATGTAGAAGTTAATAAAAAAGATTTCTCAGTGAATGTGAAATTATTTTGGCTTTAGAAATCCGTATGTATTCAAGAAATGAATAAATATTTAGAAAGCATGTATTCTTACCCTAGAAGAATTTATTTTTATTAATAAAAATGACAAGATGGAGATTGGCAGTAACCATCCACTGTAACTTATCGAATTTTTTGTCATTCTTGATATGAAAAGCTCATTAATAGGGAAGTTATACATGAAGAAACCAGACTCAGTGAGAAAAAGAATTCTAGATTATGTGAGAAATAAAGTGAAATTATAGCTTCCATCCTAGCCCAGAAATATGAAAACTGAATTGAAAGTCAATTACAGGTAAAAGAGAGACCATTCAAGAAATTACTGTGCATTCCACAGGATCATCAACATTTTATGTTGAGTTTCAGAGTTTCTTTTAAGCTGAGAAATATGTCCACATTACATTGAATGAATATTATCCCTATGAAAGAATATGAAAGAAAATAAAGACTTTTAGTTTTTAGATATCTGAATGTATAATAATTTAATTTTTTAATCTAAATTTTGCTTATCTAGAAAAATAAATCATCTTCACACTAGTCTTTCCTCTATTTCCCTTCCCTACTTTTAACTAGAATTATATTTCATCTGTCCACAATGGCTAATATAAGTTATTACACTGTTGATTGAATAATGAATATAATGCTGATATACAACCTACCATTTGCCACGTGTTGTGTAATGTAATATTTGTTCCATTTTATGGACAAGAAAAACAAGGCTTAAAAAGGTTAAATGTACTCCTCAAGTAAGAACATCCTAATAGTCACAGAGCCAATGTTTGAATGCAGATATATGCAGATCCAGACCTCTGAATTTGTCTTCTTCACACATTGCTTACCTATTGACATCTATGAATTATTATTAACTTAATGACCTCATGCCCTCAACTGCACTTATTAACCCTCCCCCAACTTCCTCTTCTGTTTTCTATCAGCTAAAGTTACCCACTACAACATAACCTAGAAACCTAGACTCTATCTTTTAATCTTCATAGTCATATTCCACTAATATGCTGTCAGTCAAATATTAGTTATCCATTTTACCTCTAAAATAGCTCTTCTGTCTTTCCTCTTGTTAGAAGCTTTATTACCACCTGGATTTGGACCCTTTTCATCTCAGAGAACAGCACATTGAGGAAAGAGATGTGTACTCCTCAAAATCAGTTACGGTCGCAGGGCTGAATTAACTCCTCCTTATTCCTGAGGTTGTACTGCCTAGCCAATCACAAAAGGGGGTCACCAGTCTTATTTTACACCCACAGTAAGGACTGCTTCCAGTATCCAGATAAGATAGCCAACTTCTAGTATGAGAAGAGACTCAGTATTGCCTGAGGCCTCAACTGGGCCAACCTCAGCCGGCACTTTCCAACTGGATGATAGGCTTTGGTCATGATCAGTGCTCTAAGCATCACCTGCTACTCAAACAACTTGACTTCAAAGTTCAGCTGGGAATTACAAGGCCAGTGAATTCTATTCAAACTCCTCATGCCTAACAACATCAGCTATCATCCAGTGCAAGCTGCCCACTTGCTCTTCCAGTCACTTTCCTCTTTCTTCTTCCCCTTTCTTGGTGAAAGTCAGTTCCCACAAATCTTCCCTTATCTGCTAATCTCTGTTCCAATTTTCCCATTTCTCCATAGCATTCTCATCTTCTACTAAACATATTCCCCCATCTTAACCTCTTGAAAAATATCTCCTTGTCTCATAAATAGATCTCTGCTAAACACCATACTTCTCTTGAGATTCTTATAATAGAACCTGATCATTTCTATATAACCAAGATGACTCAATGAAGAGAAGAAAAGTACCCTTCTCCCTCTCATCCTTAGGGACCTCAGATTACACTCTCGACTTTCTGCCAAAAGGTGTTTCTCCTTAGGCACTTACCCCTCCCAACTGTACCCCTTCCAGTCTTAGAGTATCATTTATAACCTTCTAGATATTCTTACATATATTGATGGATTCAATGCCCAAATTCAGGTTTTTCCCACTGTTAACAATCCTGTGTTTCTCCTTAGCCACTTTTTTGGCCCATATCTACAATCAATCCAGGGGCTGAGTTTGAAGTTTCTTCACCTTGATGTATCTAGGAATGGTATCTCAGCCGCCAGCCCCCAAACTCCTGAAATCTCATCATCACCCAGAATAGCCCACATTTAAAATTATAAACAACTCTCTATACTCTCTCATTGAAATGTTTCCTTTTGCCATTAGGAAAAATCTCAAATTCTTTTGCCTGGCATGCAGAGTCCTTAAGCATTCTTGCCACCACCTGTCTTTCTAATTGCATCCTCTATGACCTTCCATACCAACTTAATTATATTCCTTGTTCTAGCCACAATGAGCCACCCACCAGTCCTTAGCTACACTTAATCTTTTCATGCATATATGACCTTGTCTATGCACTTTTCTTGAAATATTCTTTTCCAAATCTCAGTCTGATTGTAGCCATTTACTCTTCAAGATCCATTATGAGTTATTTCCTGCCCTCCTCCTAGTCCCTAAGACAGTGTTAATCATTCTTTCTTTTGTGCTTATAAACCGTAAGTGCTCAAGTTATTGTAGTTTTAAAAAATAAGCTTACATATCAAAATTTTAGCAGTCCCTATTGATTAACCAGTGTCATTATTCTGTGTACTTCTACTATATTTCTACTTTTACAAGATTAAACAGAAAAGAGGATGCCTCAATTCAAATAGTCAAAATATTTTTGTTGTATGACATTTTATTACAAGGAAATATTCATGAAAACATCATTGTAACTGGTTAGGTAATCTACTTCTTTATTTTAAGGATCAACTTTCCTCTTGAAATAAAGTCACTTCCAAGGGAATCCATGCTCACTATAAAACTGTTTGGAATTACCTGTGCAAACAACAGTGCAGATTTATTGGCCTGGACTTGTCTTCCACTGTTTCCAAAACAGTAAGTATATCATTTGTGATTATAATAAAATTCCCATCTTAATAAAACCTCCTTAGAACTAGATATTGTGCAGTATATGGCATAATAAGAAAATCAAGAAGACATTTTATTCTAAAATAGAGGTAGCTCAATATAAATCATGACTATTGAAAGCGAGACTGAAAAGCAAAATATAGAAATGGCCTTAGAAACAGGCCTCATGTTCAGCTTGTCAACTGGCTCATTTACAATGAAAAGGTATCAGCATGGCCAATCTCAATTTCTTTTCTTTCTCCGACCAGCCAATTTCTCTGTAATTACTAATTCAAAATGATTTAGATCAGTGCTGTCATTTAAAAACAATGTAAGTCATGGAATTCTGGCTAAAGTAAAATTATTCAGGGGAATTGGTTGACTGACCTTTTATTGCCAAGAAGAAGTATATGTTAACTTTAAGATGGTATTTTTCAGAAAAGTAAGCCAAATATGAGTTTAGATATTCCATCACCAGAACGATTTGCCAATGAGAAATTAACTTCTGGTTTAACTGTAAGGATTTGGAATTACTAATACTTAGGGTATTTAATAAAGTCAATTACATAATTTTCTATATTATTAAGGAAAATATATTTTAAATGAATCAACTTAGTTATTTTCACATGGCAAGACTTGCTTTAGAAACAAATTGTGAAATACAGGACCTTTGGAAAACTAGAAGCTAGGTTATAATTTCATTTTAATATCATATTATTATAAAGAATGTTTCTATCCCTTCTCGTTTAGAAAGATTTGATAATATAAGAATGTTAAGAAAATTCTTCCTCAGCTTTTAGTTCCCACATTTAGTCAATATAAATAAATATTATCCAAAGCAACTGTGATAATTTTTAAACATCATTTTTATTGGATTAATTCTGACGTGTGTGTGTGTGTTGCTCTTTTATTTGTTTTCATGTTATAGCCAGTTTCCACGTGTATGTTTCGTGAGGACAGGGAACATATTTTCTTTGTAATTCTGTCATCTAATATGGTAGCTCTTATAAACAGGCAATCAGTACAGGTTTGTTTACTAAATTGAATTGGAAAAAAATCAATCTCTATAGGAGATTTAGAATGAAATAAAATTTCAAACATCTATAAGAAGCAGTTTAGCCCTAAAAAGGAGTACCAACTGCTGTTAGCAGATATTTCAGAAATCTGATTTGTGGGCTAAGAACTTTCATTACTTCCTCCCCAGGAGCAGCTATGCAGGTGCCCTTCCTTCTCATGAGTGAGTTTCTTTTAAGTTTCAACTGCAGTATTTGTAAGATCTAGCATGTTTGTAGACTATATTTCTAGCCTTCACTGAAAACACATTTAATCCATTTTATTCCCTTCTATCATCTAACACGCTACTTTGCACATAACAGGCAATCAAAAAATATTAAATATATAAAAAGTTTGAAATACTTTTTCAAACTCATCTTCAAGGCTTTTTTCTACATGGTTATGATAGTAAAATACTGCCTCCATGTTGTTCTGTCACGTATCACTTACTACTGGTAAGCATTTTATATGTGAGTGATCACAGACAATAGGCATCTTTAAGTAATGCCTTCTGGGACTGATACTCAGTGAGGTTTTTCCTCAGGGAAAGTGGCAAAATTATGGATGATAAGCCATCACACAACTTACTTCAAAGAGCACGCCAATAAGCATTTGTAAGTATATTTCCAAAAGACCATTTCCTATGAAAATCAGAAAATCTCCCTCTCTCCTGGGATAAACAACTTAAAGAAATCCAGATCTTTTTAAGACATAAGAAATCCATCATGTCAGTCCACTGGGGAGATATAGTAACTCCCACGATGCTCATTGCTCTGAGTTACAAGGATTCTAATCCAATTTATTTGATGTAGGTATTTCCAGATCACAGCAAATAAGCCATTTAATTTCATTTCCTTTCTCGGAATGACCCCTGCCCATAAACTTTTGGTATTGAATCTGTCATTCATTACAATTTGAATTGCTCATACCTAGCCATGTGGAGTTGTAATAAGCATTTATGTCTTTTTTTTTTTTTCCAACATACAACCTGAAAATAAGCAGAATTAAGGGTTTCCTATCTCTTTGTGGCTTCCAGAAGTGGGTTTCAGGAGAATCAATGGAGATTAAACTCAGATATATTAGTTATGGCTGCATCAAGAGTGTCTACAAATAAAAATAAACTGACATTTTCAAGCACACAAAATCACCTTCAGTCCTATAAAAAATATGTTTCAAGTACAAAGGTAAAATTTTGCCCACAGAAGTTTTGTAATCCTCTCCTTTGCAGACAAGACTTCTATTGCTTCTGTATTCTGTGTTTGGTGTTCTATATTCGGTGTTCCATACTGCAGCAATGAAGTTATTCTTCCCTCAACAATTCCTATGAGCTACCTTCCCTACTTAAAGTCTACTTAAATTCAGAAAAATTGCGTGGTAGTTACTTAGCATTTCTAAGTTGTGATAAACTCCTTCAACACAGAGATTCTCAACCCTGATTGAGCAATAAAATCTCCTGGGGAGATTTTTAAAAAACCCAAAACCCAAGTGCCCCCCAAAATTCTAATTTATCTGGTCTGTGGTGGGGCCCAGGCACCAGTATTTTCAAAACTCTGGATATGCGTTAAAGCCCAGGAAAATTAGAATCTTTTACGGAATTTCAGAAGAGGCCTAAGTAAATCTTATTCCTTAGACTGTTGCCTGAGGAACCAACTCTAACCCCACTATAAATTATCATTTTGGATATATCCTTAAAATCAAATAATAAAAAAGTTCTGGATGAAAATTCCTTATCATTCTTCCTCTCTGTATAAGAAAGACCCTCAGAGCTCAACTAATTCAAATATCTCATTTACATGTGAATGATGAAGGAAGGTTAAGAGACTTGTTAGAGGTCACTGGGCTACTTAGGAATATAAGAGGAACCAGAATGAAAGGCTGACTCCTCCCCACTCCACGCGTTACTCCCTCAGGCTGTCTCCCTTCTTGCCCTTAGTGCCACGCGCTGCTCTGTGACCACACTGAAAACCTCACCACCATGCAAGGGGCTCCTGTCTCAGCCTTACCTGGGCTCTTCTCTTGGGTGTGAAGCCTGTTAGACCAATGAGAGTCAGAGTCTCAGAGTTTAATAATATCAGATTTTCTGAAAGTGCCAGCTGCTCAGTTTGGAAACTTTCTGTATTCTTGGCTCCAGAATATCAAGCTATGGATGCACAGAATCATATAGCCCAAAATGACAATAATTGTTTTATTCAAACCACTCTTTTTTTTTTTATTACGTGGGGAAACAGGAGCCCAGAGTGGGTAAACCAGCCCATCTGTTTTCCTGGTGCCATAGATTTTGGTTTGGTTTTTCTAAGCGTAGGAATTTGTACAATATTGAAGTTAAAAGGATCTTAAAGATAGAAATGTTAAATTTATCATTGTGGTCCTTTTCTTTAATGACAGTTTACTCAAAAACTCCATGTGTAAGAGCAGTTACATGTTGTTGGCTGGGGTGGGTGGGGTGTTGAAATTCTCGAGTCCAACCTGTTTGCCATCTCCTCTGTACCTTTCTGAAGTCTGCTCCCCCAACCACCAAGCCGTATGAAAACAAATATGAAACTTGAAAACCACTAATTTTGTGCAGGGAGCTCGAAGAAGGTAAGCCAAGTTGGGCTCGTTAATGACCGTAGGATTCAGATGTCTCTATATAAAGTCTGCTGCTCTTTCCCACGACAGGAAACTGTTTCCTGTATGTTTTGCCTTCATCATGTTTTTTTTCCATTTAATTTTAACTGATTTAATAAACCTTTCACAGGATTGTAATTTTAAAACTACTGGTGAGCCCCACCAACCTAGTGTTAAAAGTTTTCCATTTTCATCCTCTTTCTGAGACCACCAACACTTTTTGATGCATTCTTTGAACATCTTAATTCTTCTAATCATCTTCCTCGTCCTCTCATTTTTCTCTTCAGAGAAGTCTGTGGAAATTTATTTCCTCTACCATGCTTGCAATGTCTAAAAAGATGCTTGAATATATTCCATCATCAGAATATAAATTAACTAATATCAAACACGTAGATAACCCAAAGAAAGTGCCAATTTCTCCCTGAATTGCCTTAAAGTATATATTACATCAACCTCAGTTGGACAGCTACAAGTTCCTGCTCTCTGTGCCCTGTTGTTTGATATACCCCTTCGTACACATACTTGAATCATGAGTTCTGACTTCATTCTCCCTGTCTGCCTCAGGGTTAAGGCCAGGGTGACTGTTAATCCAGACTCCATCCAAGGAGAGGAATGGCACATACTGACACTTATTCTTGAGTCCCTTCATTCTTTGCAGGAATCAACTTGGATCACTCAGATTTTCAGAGTGAAATATGGCCAAGCCATATAAATATAGTAAGGCCATAAATATGATTCATTACACAACTTAGATGTGAAGAAAAAACGCAATTAATATATCACACTTTTCTTCATGAGCTCCCACCCTGCAACTAATGAGGAAAAAACTTTTCATCAATTACAAAAAATTAGTCAATTCAATAAGTTAAATAGTCCTTATAGAATAATGCAGTAAAAACACTCAGTCACTCAGATAGCTTCCTGACACCCTAATTCTCTTCTTAAGAGGGTATCTGGATACACAGGAAGAAAAGAAATAGATTATTTGGCCTGGTGATTTATGATATCCAAATCAAAGGCACTTTTTAAGCTGCTGGCTTTTTGTTACAGCTAGTGTAGCTTGTGGTGGGTGCTCTCCCGCCTTAATCCGGGGCTTACTGACACTCTCTGACTCGGGCTCTCGCAGGCACTGTAGACCCATCTGAGGTTTACCTGGGACTCCCAGTTGACCTCAGCTCAGATGGTCCTATCGGATGCCCTTATTACAGAGGCCTTTTGTCCCCACCCTGTGACCTCCTTTATAAAAACCCCCTCACAGGGGTTTCTTTTTCACAGCTTTTTCTAGATCCCATCTCTTCTGTACAGAAGCCAAAGAAGACCCAATAAAGCTAAAGATAGGAGTTCCTTTTGCCTGTATACCACATGGCCTCAAGTTTAAAGTCACGCCACAGGTTGGTACAGGAGCAGCTCAAGAGGTGATGTTCTTTCAGGATCCGAAACATGGAGGACAAAATGGAGCACCCCCCGCCCCCCAGCCTTCAGCACTGTGCTGTACTCACGCTTCTAACACTCCTCTCCGTCTGCCTTCCAAAGGCAGAAGAGGGCGAAACTGGGATACCTCTGTGTACCACATTCACTCTGTGTCTTCTGCTTCCGCCATCCCAAATTGCCAGAAAGTGGTGGCTTTTTCTTTTGCCCCATTCTCCATCCAGTGTGCCACATCACCTTCCGCACCCCTGTTAACTCTTTACCGTGAACAGGAATATTTTCTGTAAACGCCACGGAGAACATGAACGTGTCAGCCTTCCCAGCTTAGTGTTCGACCTTCTCTTTTCTGCATTCTGGCTGAAGCTAATCCAGAGCTTCTCCCAAGAGATGGATGCTTCAGACCATTTGGGGAAAGGTTATGTACTCTGAAAGGCAAAAGAGAAAAATCACAGTTCTAATCTTTACCCCATTGAGTTAACTTCTAGCTTGCTAATAATTCTGGCCCCTAGTAGTGTTATACTTAAAAAAAAAAAAAAAAAACCAACAACAAGTTTGTCCAGATGAGGGAGGAATAGAACAAAGGGGGAAAAAAGACTCTAAATTCATCCTGCTAAAAGATTATTCTTAGATCATATAAAAATATCTGCCCAGTAATGTTTGAAATTATACTCCTTTGGGCAGATCCTTTCTAACAATATCTCTAGATATGAAATATAAAAAAGGCAGGCCTCAGGAGGCTAAGGGTTTAAAAAGCTTTATTAGTTGGATTTTTTCTTCATATTTTGTATATCTGTGTGTTAAATGGCGAGGTAGAATTGTAAATTATTTTCAAAAAGACTCAGGTAATAAAGTTCTTTATGAACTTTAATTTTGTTGACTTTAAGTTCTATGGTTTTAATTTGGTATATTATAATCAAAGACTGTTCTCAGTGATCATTGGAACATTTTACCAATAATGTATATACAAGCCAGGTATAACTTCTTCTTAAATTCCTATAAGGATCTGTGGATTTGGATGTTACTGAAACTGTTAAAACTATCCGTGAATTCTTCCTGTCTGAAGTCTTTCCTGTATTTACTTTCATAAACTATGGTAATTTATAACATATTTTTAAATATTCAGAATATGAATAATCTTTCTATTTGTGCATAAAGAACCATTTCCTCCATGAAGTCCCACAACTATTTTGATTCTGCAAATCATATGCTAATTTAAATCTTTTCCTTCTATAAATTTAGAGCTCATGTCTTTAAAGATGCCCAGGGAATTTAGTCACTTGATGGAGCAAAAAATGTTAAGAGTTAACATCTTCATTGATTTAAGGGAGTTGTATTCCAAGAGTATAAATCTGAGATTCTTAGTCCCATCTTGTAATCAGCGCTGTTGGAAACTAAGAATAAATGCTACTTGTTAGAAACCATCGTGGAGACAATTTTCTCATGTGGAAATAAACGTAGGCGCCTATGAACATAGCCACGCGTGTGGTGTATTAGAAATGAGCCGTTAATCAGTACCTAGGCTTATGGAATATTGTGTTTCTCTTCTAGCTACTGAATGAAGCTACTGAAATAGCTGATTATGTTTATTCAAAAAATTATAGATAATAATAGCATCCCTCTGGAAATGACTTCTGTCTGTTTGTCTGTATGTGTTGTCTTTTGCAGCAGATTCATTCCCGGATCTGTGCTGTTCAGCATGACATTACAGCGTGAGCCTCCCATAGAAATGATAGCTCCAGGAGTGTGGGATATAAGCCAGCCATCGCCAGTGACCCTGCAGGTAAGTGGCAGGCTATGAGATGAAAGTACACGCAGCAAGTATTGGTTGATAAGTAGCCTGCTGTCAATTACAGAAACAATTTTCTTCCAGGATCACACATTTTTTAATAGTCTTCTCTTTCTGCAGCCTGCTGGGATTTGTGAAACCTCTCTGCTTTTATTTTGCATTCAGTATTCTCAAGGCTCTTCTCTCCCAACTTTTATAATAGCAATTTCAAGCCATTCTCCATCAAACACAGTCATGAAGGAGGGGGATGGAGTGTTGCCATGAGTCTACTCATTATACGTATTCATTTTTCTTTCCATTGTCTTAAAACAGTCATTAGTGTGTATACACCTGCCTCTGCACTGTGTCATGTTTCCTTAAAATCCCTTTTGTTGTATGTTTCCGAAATGACTAGCAATTAGCTGGATAGTTAGGAAGAAACTGCAAACAAAATCCATCTATCATACCTTCTTTTCTCTTAGAGGCTCTCTGCTTGCTGCAGTTTGTGATCGTGAGTAAAAGGCGGTTAATGATTCCAGGCTTTGGTCCTTTCTGCTGAGAGGATTTTTTTCTCACTCTCCTCACTCTTTCATGATTTTAAGTGATCATATTCATCAGATCCCTGAAGCATGGCCAGGCCCATACATGGAAGTGCAGGGAATATGGACTTTCCATCTCCCTAGAAAACCCGAGCAGCACACTCTCGAACAGATTTTCCAACCCTGGCACTACAGGCATTTTGCAGGGGACAGTTCTTTGTCGTGGGGGCTGGCCTGCGCATTGTGGGATCTTCGGCAGCGTTGCTGGCTTTCACCCACTTGAGGCCAGTAGCACCTCCCCAGTTCTGACAGTCACAAATGCCTCCAGATATTGTCAGATGACCTCTCGCAATAAAATTGCCCTCAGGTGAGGAGTACTGCACTAGAGGAAGCTAGTGGAGTCTCTAGGTTCATAAAATCTTCAGATTACGGTTTAGTGATGTGAGAGACAAAGTTTAGCAAAATGGACAGCAAGATGTTAAAAATGGAAGAGAAAAATAACACTAATAAAAATGTGACTTTCACTCCAAAGATGGGAGGAAGTCCTCCCCTGCCCTCTGCCCCCAGACTGTAGCCGAAAGTTCACTTCTGATCAGTGGACGTGATGATAAAAAAGAATGGTTGTTCAGGTTGGACCTTGGCACAGCATCATAGACACTCCGCATGTGATGGCTTACTGATTGGCAGGTGTTTCCTTGTAACAGGACAACTCACTTTCTTTAAGAAGATATAGGCGCTTTTTATCAGACTGTTTCTCACCAGATCCAAAACACCTGAACTTAACAAAAATCTTCCAAGTCTGACTATTACCAGAGCTTTGTGGATATGAATTTATGATTATCAGGGTCGTTAGCGGCAGTGGTAGGATGGGAGATGTTAGGGAAGCTATCAGATGAAACTCTCCTTGATTCTTCTCAGACGAGGAGAGCAGCTGCTTTATGAACACAGATCCTGGCAACTGGAATCTGAAGGCAAGTTTCAAGTATTCAACAGCAGCATAGATTTCCAAGTAGGGACCTGGAGGCATGACAGAATTTATCTTATAAAAAAAGGAGGGAACGTGGAAATCATTCACCAGTATGCAGAAATGTTAAGTTAGCCTATTTTTACAAAATAATTTCAAATGGTATAGACAGAGAGGGAAACTTCTCAGAATATTTTTAATTGATGATGAAATATACAAAGTAGTAAGAGTTATTAAGGTATTAAAGTTAAAATCCTTAATAACCAGTATCAGTCTAATTACATACAGCTAAATTTAGAGCAGAATTTTCAACCTAAAGGTTATGAGATGGTGAGGAAATTAGAAGCAAGTTCTGCAACCAGTGTTTGTGTTAAGGAGTCAGTACGGGTCTCAGGGAAAGACATCAAGCTGAGAGAGAGGAAATCTGGAATCTAGCTTTAGCTCTTAAACAGTAAAATTTATGACCGTGAACAAGTCACCTGCCCTTCAGTTTTCACCTCCGTACAATGAAAGGATTGTGCTAGGCCTCTCCGACTTCTTTCAGGTCAGTACTTCCCTGATTGCCTGTGTTAGATTGACAGTTACTACCCCACTATTGCTACCCCAGTGTGGTAAGGGATATGTTATGTCACAGAACTTGATTTCTTCAAGTCAGTCATTTTTTCTTTCCAAGTTCTATGCTGCTGACTGGAGGCAGTGGATAGAGCAAAGCAGATGTGAGTTCAGACTCGGAGACAGATTATTATATGACTCCATCATCTGGGTCTCCCTCAGCTTCCTGCCTCTCCTCATCTGCAGCCTGAGAGAATGACTCCATCACCGTTCAAGCACTATGAGCAGAGTTATCTTAGTTAATGTTGCTCTTGTTCTATTTTATGCTTCTCTACTTCTTCACCTTCCCGTTGACGTCTGAATTCACTGTATTCTGGTTTATTTGTCCTCACCACACTGAACTGCTGTCAGGTAAGCCACTATTTCCTAGTTGCCAAATCCAGTGGTGACTTTCAGTCCCCTTCATACTGGCCCTCTCTCTGCAGTTTCTGGTGCTGTCTCTTCCCCACAAACCTCTCCCCTGGCTTTGCTGTTACTGCGCTCATCTTTCTCTTCACATTCTCCCGTTATCCTTTCTCTGTCTTCTTCCCAGGCTCCCCTTCTTCTGCTTGTCCTCACTATTGATAGTTCTCGAGGATTACACCTACTGCCCATTGCTATTCTCAGATTTATTCTCCCTGAAAGAATTTCTTTTTAACATTTTATTGAAATATAAGTCACATACCATACAGTCCTCACATTTACAGTGTGTAGTTCATTGTTTTTTAGTATTTTCACAGATACATGCATCTCTCACCAGTGTCAATTTTAGAGCATTTTCATTACTTCATAAAGAAATCCCCCCCAAAAAAGAAAGAAATCCCATAACTTTTAGGTATTCTGCAACTCTAAGCAACTATTAATATACTTTCTGTCTCTATAGATTCACTTATTCTGCACATTTTGTGTGAGTGTAATCATACAATATGTGTTCTTTTGCAGTTGACTCTTTCACTGAGCATAATGTTTCAGAATTCATCCACGTAGTAGCATATATCAGAATTCATTTCTTTTTTATTGTTGAGTAATATATTGTATGGCTATACCACACTTTATCCACTCGTTAGTCAGAATACATTTAGATCGTTTCCACCTTTTGGCTATTAAGAATAGTGCTGCTATGAACATTCATATGCTACTTTGTGTGTGAACATATGTTTCATTTATCTTGGGTAAATACTCAGCAGTGGAATTGCTGGGTCTCATTCATTTCTAAGATTTAATTCACAGTATTTTGCAGATTCACTTCTAAGTCTGTATCTTTAGTTCAGACTCATTTACACCACAAGCTTCAGACAAATACAGGCACGTGCCTGCTTAGATTCTCACCCGGATATCCTGGAGACTGCTTCAAAGACAAAACATCCCAAACGGAACTCACCATCCTCTCAAAATTGCTTTCACCCCCTAAATTATTTATGTCTGTTCATGCCCCCACATACACCTGTTTGACTTGTCTCCTCCTTCTTTCTCTCTAGTCGTGTTTGGTCCACACTGTATTCTGCCAGCTTCTCTCCTGTATGTTCCTCAGGTCTGTCCTCACAATTCCCCACCTCATCTGCCCTCGTTCAGCAGTTCTGTCTTCCTTTACAATAGTTTAGCTTTTTCTCGTCTTAAGTTTTGTCATTCTCCAACCCCAAATCCACCAGTGTGACTCTTCTAAAAAGTAAATTGGAACTGCCACTCTCCTGCGTACGCTCCTTGTAACTCAGCACCACCTGGAGAATGAAGGACAAGCCCTAAAGTGCAGCCCCCTCTCGTTGTTTCTCTTGCCGCTCCTTGTCTGACACTTCAGGCTCCAGCAGCATTGAAAAGATTGTAGTTTCTGACACGTGCTGTCCTGCTTTTGCCCACGTGCGTTTCTGAATACTGTTCCCTGCCTGCCATGTGTCTACAGTCTTCCCATCTCCCACTGCCCACCCCTCGGGCTTAGTGTCTGTATTAATATTCACTTTTTAAGATCCACAGACCCTCCTCTAGGAATCTCTCCCTTACCCTCTCCTCTCTTTCCACTCCAAGCAGGATGAAGTGCTCTTCCTCTGTCTTCACATAATGACCAGTAAGATTTTTATCAACACATTTACCACGTTCTGTTTCTTTCTCAATGACTTCTTTCCATTGACTTCTTGATTTCTGAGGACATTGACAGTGTTTGATCCCCAGAATCTAGCACAGTACCTGGAATATAATTTGTTACATTAATGATGTGTCCATACCTCTAATCACTGCAATAACCAAACCTATAGGTATTTCTAAACTTAGCACTTTGGTCTGCTTATTAGAATCCAGATACCACAATGCTCGGTTTTTCCTTTTATGTAAGCAGTCCTTTTCTTGAAACCATACTTATCTATACAAAGTATTTTACTTTACCTAACATTTCGTTGCCTGCCTTATCCTCCATTATCAGTGATGTTGGGAGAGGCAAAGTCTTATTATTGATACCTGATCCTTAGAACACAGTACATTTTGTGTCCTAATGTACCATGGGTTCTTTTTTTCTTCACTCCTGACCACCATATGGGTCCCTCTTTCTCAGCTCCTTCCCTGAGACTCACAGCAACTGCCTTCCAGTCGGTAGGCATCCTTCCTTCCCTTGAACTGCTGTTGAACTTACGATCTAATGTTTGGGTGCCTTATAATATCCAAACTACATCCGCAGTTGAGGTTGCAGTTCTTTGAGCAAACTGACAGAATCATGGGGGCCTGAGCAAGCCCGTGGACACCTTGTCACCACGGTTGTGGGACATGGACACTAGGGACATTCACAGCAGCCTACTTCAAGGAATTCCAAATCATAGTGGGAGCCATGGTGGCCAAGTGTGAATGGGGAAGGCTGTGGGAGGAAGTGAAGCAATGAATAAATGACACACAAGGAGCCAATATTCAGATGTATAAGGAAATGTGAATTAGAAGTTTGGATGACCAGATCTGAATATTTTATTGTCTATATGTATTTACATGCACTATAATGTATATGTCAGTCAAACTATAATAATTCTACCTAATAAAACTAAAAACAAAAAAAAAAACAGAAATTTTCTTTTACTTTAGTTTCTACAAATCTGAGATAGAGATTATTAAATTAATAATGTATTTTCAGGCATTCAATACATTGCAAACCATATTTTTATTTCAGATTGATTTTCCAGCCACTGAGTGGGAGTTTATGAAACTGGATTCTGAAGAGAATAGAAGTGATCTTGAAGAACCACCAAAAGAGTGTTTAAAACATATTGCCAGACTGGCACAGAAACTGTCTCCCTTACTGTAAGTGCCCCAGTTCTTGTGAGTGACTTTTGCCTGCTGTTCACGATATCATCAGTCATGCTGGAAGCACTCATATCTTTAAAGCGGAACCTTCCTTCTCACATAACTCCTTTCATTTCCTAAAGTCACGCCTGTTGGATGGATCAACTAATGTGTAGGAGCTCAATCAGTCATTTTATGTATTTTTTAAAGATTTTTTTTTTTGTGGCATGTAGCAACTTTAACTTTGGTCAAAGGAAAAATAAAAAGATTGGAAAACATTCAGTTCAAAACAACAAAGCAGAGACTGATGGATATATATCAGCATTAATTGCTCAACTATCCTTCAAGTAGGTAGAATAATGTTTTAGTAAACAGGAAAAAGAAAAATTTAATTATGATGGCAGATTAGAAAGAACGGACATAAATCAGGTTTTAATACCACTAAATTGGTAATTAAGGAGTACTTAAATTTTGTCAAACAGTAATTGCCCAGGGGAAAAAAAACTCAGGAAGAATTTCAAAAGAATACTAATTCTCTCTTTGTACTCACTATTTATTCTTACTATTTGGTAATATCTAAGCCACAAGTTGTGGGTTACTAACATGCCAAAAGCATAAAACTAAGAAAGCAACTCTCTCTCAGAGATTCTCTCTCTCTCTATCTCTCCCCCTTTCCATGTATATGTATATACACTATGATAAAATATATAACATAATAAAGCATTTTATTCCAATAATAAATTATGTAAAGATTTTGAAGGGGGCTGTAACGTGATCTGAATAATCTTTTTGAATGATCCCTTTGACTGAACATTGAAGAATGGATTGGAGAGGAAGGAAGAGTGGAAACAAGTAGTACAACAGAGTAGCTGATATAATATTTTAGGCAGGAGGTCATGGTCACCAGAACTAGGGTGATGGCAGTGGATGCTGGTAGTAATGGCTAGAGCTGTGAGCATATTTTGGAAGTTGCAGTGGATGCTGGTAGTAATGGCTAGAGCTGTGAGCATATTTTGGAAGTTGAGAAGACATAACTTGATGACTAATAGTAAATAGAGGTTAAGCCAATTGAGAAACCAGGAAGAATCAAGTTAAGTCAACGAAGAATATAAGGTTTTGAATTGATCAACTGGGCAGCTGTTAGAGTCTTTTTTCTGGAGGAGAAGTCAGTTTGAGACCTTCTAGACTGAGGTGCTGAATGTGATCTTGGGTACTCTTGTTGCTGCCCTGGTCTCTAATTTCAACTCGTCTTACTCTTTTCCTCATTCACTTCAAGCCGATGACATCAGTTTCCTTCACATATTTCACATGTGCTGTTCCTCTCCCATCTCAAGTCCTTTCTATTTGGTGTTTCCTCTACATGAAATACTCCTTCCTACTTCTTCACGTGACTGAATTATCTCTCCTGTAGTTCTTAATGTGATCTTCGCAAAGAGGACCTTCTTTGATAACTCAATCTAACGAAGTTTTTCTCTACTATCTATCTTACTACCTTTTATGTCATCACACTTAACACAATATATTGTCATCTTCTTCATTAATGTATTTTTTTCTCTTTAGTTTATAAGAACTGAGAGAACAAAGAACCTGCCTGTCTTGTTTGTCACATTTCCAGTGCTCTACACTGTGCCTGATAAGTAATATGTATAAAATAAATGTTGTAATGAATAAAGTTCCTTTGCATACAGTGTGGTAGAAAAATTAGCTTAAGGGTTGAAAATGATGAAAGATACTTGTAGTCCTCATGACTCATATTTTGATGATCCATTGTCATACTAGACTGCTGTCATCTTAACTTGGTGAAGCATCTTTCTGCCCTCCTTACTCAAAAGTATAAAACCTTACATTTAAGTGTGTCACATATCAGAGGCTAATATATTTGTAATGAGAGATTTTTAAAATTTAAAAAGGTGCTATACTTTGACATTTAAATATATTAAAAATGTCAAAACTAACAAATAATAAGCACAGTAACTACCTTTAAATATTAAAGGTTTGTGTTTTTAAATGAACCCCAGTGAATTTTAACTGGTTTTATACTTCAGCTTCTATTTAAGTGAATAACTTATACATAAAATAAGCAACGTTTTCCTGTTTCACCCACTCAAGTACAATTACTAATGCTCAGTAGAGTACAATTTCATTCTGCACTGTGAAAACAGATGGAGAACAGCCTTCAATATGGTAAAACTTATGTTAGAATTAGATTAAATTCATTTTCAAAATACCACATTTTATCATTTAGTTGGTGACTTAATTGTTCCTTCTTCCAAATTGATCAAATGTAATCAGTCAAAAAGTTCAGACTCAGTGAAATTTAATGAAAATATACCCTTACAATTTGTAAAAATAAGAAAGAATACCTTCTTCATGGCAACTAAAAGAATGTGTCTGATGTAAAGAAAATTCCAGGGTATAAGATACAAAAAGTTTGTTTTGAAACAAATGCTTCTACTTCTAGCTGTGAAGATTACCTATGACTAGACTAACCCTCCTGACTTAAAGAAATACGACACAAATACAAATGAAACAACTGGTTTCAGAAACTGAATAGGCAGGGCTTGAGGGGAGCCCATGAATAAAGTGGCTTTCAGCCCACAGGCATTTTCTGTATCATAGCTCCAGGAGGTATAATTAAGAAGAGCATGTAGGTCTTGCTGAGATTAACCAAAAAAAAAAAAAGCAGCAAAGATCAGTTTAATGAGGCTGAGGCAGCTGGAATTTCCAGAGCATAATAGTGGAGAAAAGGAAGATATACAGGGTAGGAGCCACAGACATAGGTACTGGGGTCCCCTTAAATATTTAGCTGAGTACTAAACTACTCATAAGCAGAGATTTTCTAGGGACTGCAAAAGAAGCACTACAGGGAGATGTGAAATAAATGTAGATTCTAGAAGTTGTGCAACGCTGGGAGACATAGAAATTCTTGCCGGTGAGAATGGAGAAGGATCAGAGGATGCCTCAGGCATTCAGTAAAGAAACCAGAAAGATGCATATTAGGAATAAGTGTGCTGTAGCCTGAGATTAAGGACCATGCTAGGCCTAGTCTGGCAAATCGTACAAACAAGCCTCAAAGGATCCAGCTGATCTGCTAGTAATTAAATTGCCTGCTAAAAAATGAAAATATTTAACACTCAAAATACAGCAAAATGCAGGCTCTCAACAATGCAGCAATTTAAATGTTAGACATAGAAAGAGTGAGAACATATAACCATAGCCCAGGATGGGGGCAAGCAGTTAACAGAAACAGATCCAAATATTTTTAAGTTAGCAGATAATTATTTCAATATGACTATTATAAAGACATTTATGGATTTAAATAAAAAGATACATGTGAGTGAACAAATAAAGCCTCAGTAGAAAAATGGAAATTTAAGAACTGAAAAACAATATTTAATTTTTAAAAATCACTGGAAGGTTTAATAGATTGCATAATCAAGAAAAAAGAACAGTGAGCTTGAGAAAGGGCAACAGAAATCATACATGTTGAAGTACAGAAAGAGCAAAAACATCCTGAAAATAGCCTTGTGACCTCTGGGACAGTATCAAGCAACATAATATGTGTATATTGGACACACAAGAGAGAAGAGATTGAGGTAAAAAAAGAAATACTTAAAGTGAAAATAGCCAAAATTTTGTAAGTTTGATTAAAAAAATCAACTCACAAATAAAAGAAGTTTAGTAACTCCTTAGTAGGCACATGGGTGCGCACGCGCACACACACACACACACACACACACACACACACATCACCTAAGCACATTATAGTCAGATTTCTGAAAACTAAAGATAAACATACTTTTTTTTTTCCCTAAAGCATCAGAGAAAATCAGCAAGTTGCATTCATGGAAACAACTCTAATTCTGCAGATTTCTCATTAACTGCAGATTTCTCATTAGAAACAATGGAAGCCAAGACATTAGAACATTATCTTGCATTTTGGAAGAGGAAAAGAAAATCTATCAACTTAAAATTCTATGTTCAGTAAAATTACATTTCAAAAATGAAGACAAAATGAAAACATTTTCAATTCAACACAACTGAATTAGTTTATTATAAGCGCGTCTGTACTATTAGAAATGTTAAAGAGAATACTTCACGCTGAAAGAAGTGGTAACTGAATGGACACTCAAAACTACAAGAATAAATGAAAAGCATCACAACAGGAAAATAAGTATATAATAAAAATATTTTTATTTACACATTTGTTTATTTATTTAAAAATAATTAACCATTAAAAATCACAATGTACAGCTGGGTTTGTAATATATAAAAATAAAATGTATAACAACTATAATAAGAATGAGAAATTTAAAAAAAGTGTAGTGTTCTAAGGTCCTTATAGATAGGGTAGTGTAATATTAATTGTGGTTGGCTGTGATAGGCTAAAAAAAATATTGTGATCCCTAGAGAAGCCACATCCCCAAATTTTAAGAGTACATTTAAAAAGCAAAAAGACAACAAAATTTAAAATTTTAAAAATCCAAAAGAAAACCAGAAAAAAGAAGAAATAGTTTGGACAAAAAAATTAATAGCAATATGGTTGATTTAAACCCAACCATGTCAATATTCTGTTAAATATAAATGAATAAAAACTTCAGTTAAAAGGCAGAAAATGTTAGCCTACATTACAAAAATAATATCCAACTTTATGCAGCTATATATAGGCATATATTTTAAATATAAGGATTCAGCTAGATTAAAATTAAAAGAATGGGAAAAGGTATACAAGGAATCGTACCATCTTGATATATTTTGAAAAGAAATTTGATAGAATTCAATATCCATTCATGATTAAAAACTCACAAAACTGGATATAGAATGGAACTTCCTCAACCTTAAAATTCTGAGTTAAATCTAGTTCTATGGAAGAATCTAGAGTTAATAACATATTAAATTGTCCAAGAATGAGTGTTTCCCTCTAAGACTGGAAACAAAACAAGGATTTTTGTCTAAATATTCCTCTTCAGTGTTGTAGTGGAAGTCCTAGCCAGTGCACTATGGCAATAAAAATAAGTTTTAAATGTGTAAAGTTGGAAAGAAAGAAATAAAACTAACTCTATTTTCAGAATGATTATGTAAGATCATAGCATTTGAGATTAATGTACAAATTACTACTGTATCCCAGTTAAAAAATATTATTTTAAAAAATTCTGTTTACACTATTAAAATCTCTACACCTAAAAGTAAAAAAAAAAAATTGCTAAGAGAAATTAAAGAAAGCCTAAGTAAATGGAAGGATATACCATGTCATTGATTAGAATAATCTCTATTGTTAAGATGACAGTTCTATTTCTCCCGAAATTAGTGCTATAGATAAAACTATACACCCATTAGAATGGGTACTATTTCAAATAGGCAAAATCAAGTGTTGGCAAGAATGCCATAAATTGGATCTATCATACTCTGCACATAATAAAGTGTTACAGCCACTTCGGGAAATAGTTTGACAGTTTCTTCAAAAGGTAAACAAACACCTGACAATCAATCCAAGTCATTCCCCTCCTAGGTGCTTTCAGGGAGAAATTAAAAATACTTCCGTACAAATGCATGCACATAAATGTTCACAGCAGCTTTATTCATAATATCCCAAAATAGGAAACAACCCAAATGTCCATCAGATTTGGGAAAGGATAAGCAAACTGATAGATTCACATAAAGAAATAGTACTCATTAATTAGAAGGAATAAGCTGATACACTCAACAATATGGATAATTTCGAAAAACAATTTGTACTGAGTGAAAGAAATTATACACAAAAGAATATTGACTCTGATTCCATTTATATGAAGTTTGAAAACAGTTGATACTGATCTAGAATGGAAAAAAATCATACCAGCTTGCCTCCGGTGGCACAGGAAAACTGTTTAATATCTTGAAAGGAATTTGGTTTTTACTTGGTATATACATTTGTCAAAAGTTGAAGAACTGAATCTGCATTCTCTTTTATGTAAACTATGTTTCAATAAAAGTAGATAAAAGGAAAAAATATCGTTAGTTCAATATTGGAAAAAATAGAACTTAAGTAAAACAAAATAATTTGTGTTAGTACTATGGTAATAATTTTGTTGACGGGATTTTTTTTTCCTTCTGAGGGCTTTCTGGTGAGGAAGCTAGTGACAAAGCAGAAAAGAGCCCCACATGTACCTTAAAATCATCCTCTGTAATCCAGTTCTTTCGTTTTGCAGATGAAGATGCCTTCAAAAGAAATTGCAGAGAAACATTGATACTTAAATTTTTTTTAATATTTCTCATTATCCTTCTCGGGAGTTTTAGCTAATTTAAACTGAGCAACAGAGTGTCAGTTTGGAGGAGACAATGTTGAAAAGCTGTCATTGTCATGTGAGAAATGCTGTCCTTCAGTTGAACTGTGGTCCTGAATGCTTTTGCTGGAGTGTGAGCAAAACATGATAAGCTGTCAGTGACTCGGTGGCCCTCGTACTAGACTTAGACCCATTTGGGACCACTCTCCGAGGAGAAATGCTTGCGCATTTAAAGAAGTCCTTTTCACTGGCATTTTAACTCCAAACTTCCAGGAAACTCTGAGAATTTAAAGCCAGAATCCAGGGATGAATTGAGATACTTGTTTTTGAAGTTTTGAGCAAAAACTTCTCTGACCTTTGATGAAACTTGGTTGGAAATGAAGGAATATCATCTTTAAAATATGCCTTTTCTTCACAGGCCCACTTGGGTCTGAGTTAATTTGTAAAGAAAGTAAGAAAGTAAATGGTTGATTACCTCTGCTCTCAGCAGTACATGTTACAAGATTCAGATAAACTTGGTCTGCCTTAAAGGAGACAGAGACTCTGCCAACCAAAATGACATTTTTTAAAAAGTGGCAAAGATAGGAGGGAGGAAAAATAAATATGAATTATCTGAACTGAAGTTTATTTTATTTTCCTTTCTTCAAAAGAATAAAGTTAGTGGGAAATAAGCTTATGAAAATAACCTATCAAACTGTCTCAAGAAGATAAAGGACTTATTTTCTAAAATAAAAGTCAAAGAACTAGACTAACATTTTGTACTGTGTATTTACAGGAAACATTTGTTAGTATAGCAAACTCCAGTAAATCATAGTTTCCAATCTGGTTTTGCAGACTCTCGGAGGAAAAGAGAAGATACTTATGGTTTTATCGTTTCTACTGCAATAATGAAAATTGCTCCCTTCCCTTGGTCCTGGGTAGTGCCCCTGGATGGGATGAAAGAACTGTTTCAGAAATGCATACCATTTTGAGAAGATGGAAATTTTCTCACCCTTTGGAGGCACTTGGACTTTTGTCTTCCAGGTAAGAATTGCATGGCAGGCATGATAATACTAATGAGAACAACTTGTTTGAAGAGAAGAACTGTAGGACCATATGATTAATTCAATAGCTGTTCTGTTTGTTTCCAATTTCAGTAGCTATGGATATTAAATTTAGATAAGTAAACTATGAATATAAATTTTAAGTAAATAAACTATGATTGTGTCTTTTGTACTAAACTTGAAGTATAATGGTCGTAGTTTCTTAATTAAAAGTCTAGTTGCTCTTAGAGAAATAATCAAAGAAACTGAATAGGGAAAAATAAAATTCTCTATTCCTTCTCCTCTCAAAAGAAGAGTTCTTAAAAATTGGAACAATATCTTTTACTATTTGAAATATGCAAAGTGTGGCAAATTACCCTGCTTAGGTATTCAATTAATAAGCCAATGACAATGATAGGAATAAAAGGAAGAAAACCCACCCCTTATATATTCTTTAGATGTCCCCTCAGAATAAAATGCATGGGGCTGGGAGGTGAGGTGAGGTAATGATGTCATCTTCTAGTTAAGGATGTCATCTTCTAGTTATGGTTATCAGAGGGAGTGGAGGGTGGAAAGGGGTAAATTGGGAGCTCGAGATTTGCAGATACTAACTACTATATGTAAAATAGATAAACAACAAGTTTATACTATATAGCACAGGGAACTATATTCAATATCTTGTAACCTATAATTAGAAAAGAATATGAAAATGAATATATGTATGTATATATATGAGTGAAGTATTATGCTATACACCAGAAATTGACACAACATTGTAAAATGACTATACTTCAAAAAAAATCCATAGCCAACCTTTTTAAAAAAATGTAAAAGTAACAATTCACAGAATAAGAGAAGATATTAGCAAATCATATATGTAATAAAGGAATTGTATCCAGAATGTATAAATATTCTTACAACTCAACAACAAAACAGTGAATAACCTAATTTTAAAGGGTCAAAGGATCTGACATTTCCCCAAAGAAAATATGCAGATGTCCAATAAACACATGAAAAGATGCTCAACATCATTAACCACTAGGGAAAGAGAAATAATAACCACAGTAAAGTATAACTTCACACTAACCAGGATGGCTGTAATCAGAAAGACAATAAGCTTTGGCAAGGATGTGAAGACACTATAAATTTCATGTATTGCTGGTGGAATGTAAAATGGGGCAGCCACTTTGAAAAACAATTTGTCAGCTTATTAAATATTAAACACTGAGTCACCATATGACCCAGCCATTCCACTGTTAGGTATATCCTCAAGATTAATGAAAAATAGGTCCACTGAGAAACTCATACATGAATGTTCAGACCAGCATTATTTGTAATAGCAAAAAGGTAGAAACAAATCAAATGGCCATCAACTAATGAATAGATAGATAAAATGTGGTCTATCCATGCAATATAATATTATTCAATAATAAGAAAGAACGAATATTAATATATGTTACATCATGAATGAACCTTGAATACATGCTAAGCAAAAGAAGTTAGTCACCAAAGACCACATATTGTAAGAAATGTCCATCATATTTATAAGAAATTTCCAGAATAGGCAAATCAATAGAGACAGAAAATACATTAGTGGTCACTTGGGCCTAGAGGAAGTTGGAGGAAAATAGGGGGTAATTGCCAATGGATATGAGGGGTTTTTTTGTGGCTATGGCTCCACAACTTTGGGAACATGCTAAAAACCATTAAATTGTACACTTTGAGGAAACTGTATGATATTTGAATTATCTCTCTGTAAAGCTATTAAATTTTTTTTAAGAATAATTATAAAAGTAAAAACTATGACTATATCTCTAAGCATAATTTTCTTATGGAACAACTTTCTAAAGTTTCTAAAGAATTCACTGGTTTTTTTTTTTTTGTAATTTATTACTGTTTTATTAAGATGTGCCTTGATCTATTTTAAAGACATTTAAATGTGGTAACTGATATTTTTTGTAAAGTTCATGGAATATTTCTTACAGACATCTTTGTCAAAATGAAGCCTATAATACTGCAGAGTTTTGTTGCTTGTAAAATGAAAAGAGTCACTACACACACTTCAGTATTCTCTGATTCCTGATAACCAAGCATAATTCTTATAGGAGTCTTCTCTACCTAAAACAAATGTTGAACATCTATTTGATTCACTTAATGTTTTAAGTCTAAATATCAGATTTTTGCTTAATGCCTTTTAATACTATTAATAATAATATTATTATCTACAATATTATCTACAATAACCCTTAAGGCAAACCCTATTATTATTTCAATATTACCCATGAGGCAACTGTGGCTTACAGGGGTTAAGTTGCCCAGGTGACACCAGTAAGTTTAGGAGCTGGAGTTAAACCCAGAGGTTCAGAGCTTGCTGACTTCACCACTGTGACTTACAGTCTTCCGGCATAAATACAATTTACTTACATACTAAATATGTAAATAAAATGATCATAAAATAGTTTGATTGTGGTAAATAATAGTACTTAACCTTCTTATGCTTGGATGTTTCTATTTCACTGTGTAATTTCTTTTTATCTGAATAATTAGAGGTTACAGGGACGAGCTTCAAGTAGAGTGCTACTTATTAAGCATCATTCAGGAAACTTAGTAGAAATTTGATTTATATGCACATTGAACCTGGTAAGTTCCTTATCATGCATCAAAGAAGGTCACTGAAAAGGTTGGAGTATTTCCATTGTACTTAGCCTTTGACTCCCACTCTCAGTTTAACGGAACTATTAAAACACTTAAGGACAAGCTGTTTCCAGAAATGAACCTTTCAACTTCTCTAAATTCAAAAGCTGAGTTTTCTGAGACAAACAGTATGTGCTTGTTAAGTGAGTTGTCAGAGTGAGTTCTTCAGAGATCTGTATTTTCTCCCCTTTTAATAGTCTATTTTTTCAATGGCTTAACCTCTTGAGAACTGGTGTGCATCATTTCTAGCTTGGATAATTTTTAATACTTCTGATTACTTAATCCTCTTTGAAGATTCACCACCTCCTTTTGTCGTATTTTTAGCAAGAGACATGTTGAGATTTGATTTAGCACGTGTGGGCCATAGGGTGTTAATACATCCATGGCTGAGCGTTAGCCATGTGTTCACCGGGTACTGATACTTCCATTAGAGAAGACAGTCCTGTCAGAATAATAGAGATCAAGGGCTAAGATCGGTAGTTCTTGGCAGATGGTGGCTATTTTCTTGAACCCTGATGCACAGGCACAACTGTTCAACTGCTAATAGCAGAAATTACCCAAGGAATTCGAAGGCAGTTCAAAGAAAGTATTAATTTAAAAATAGAAACTCTGAATTGGCATCAGAGGATTACATCAGAAGCTTAAATAAAAATTTGACAAGGTACCAGAACCTGCCATCCTACAGTGATGTAAAATGATGTTTTTGCAGGAAGAAGAGCAATACTTAATAGGTAGTGCCTCAGCTTTCAAAATCAGTTTCCTTGGGAAAATGTTCTACGAAAATGTTTGCACCAAACCACTATATTCTTCATTGTGGAGATGAATTTTATGCTAAAGCCATTCTTAACTAGCATTGTAAGCAGGCAGAATAGAATATGAGAAGGGACACAGCTATAACTTCCACATTTAAGCTAAATAATGAAGTGATGGACGATGGTGTATCTTTTCCATTTATTTATTGAGCAAAAATATGTGTACATAGGAATCAGCATGCAATAAATCAAAGAAACAAGAATAAGTCAAAGTGACTGTCTCTAAAAAATATACAATTTAGAGGGAAAGACTCAAGCTGAATATCACCACACAACAGTACTCTGTACTGTTGTCAAAGTATTGAGTGCTGTGTGCCCCCAAGGGAGAGAGGCAAATTCTTTCAGAGAAAATAAGAAAAGCTTCACAAAGAAATTGCATTCTGACTTGAAACATTCATAGGAATTTCCTGAGTGGAGAAGAGAGGAAATGGCATTCCAGAAAGAAAGATTAGCATGATCACAGTTATGGGGGTTCAGAGAATAGTGAGTAATTTCACATAATACTAGAAGGACATTGTACTGGGAGACAAGGTTGAAAAGGGTGGTTCAGTTTAGATGGAGGCCTCATGAATCAGGTGGTTACTATGAACTAACTTTACTGCAGCCTATGGAATTTTAAGAATGGGAGCCTTGCAATCGGATTAACTTTATACAAGGTTAATTCTGTGAATTAATGTGAAGGGTGGACTGAAAAAAAGAGTAGAAAAAGAGCAAGGATATTAGACAGATGTCAGGTTTTGAAATAGTCTGCTTGAAAAATGGTCTGGGCCTGATCTAGGCATCAGGAGAAATTTACAGAGCAGATCTGAGAATCATTTCAGAGCAAAGTGAAAAAGAGAGAGGAAAAAAGGAAGATTTTTGAGCTTTCTGATTTGGGTAAATGATGGCTAATTACATCATTAACCAAGACAATAGTTGTAGAAGAAGGAGCACATTTGGTTAGTGAAGTTGGAGGCTATACTTCAAGGTCCTGCAGAGGCAATGGAGGGAAATAAATTGTGTCTCTTAGAATCACATTGATCGTAAAGGCAAGAGAATCGCAGAGGAAGTAAGAAAAAGATTTTGAGGTATGGGGTTCTTATATTTGTTTAAATAAAAGAGCTTCAAGCATATTTACAAGCTGATATGAAGGATCATGCAGGGAAGATGAGAAAACAGAGATGAGTGAAGTGACAAAATGAGAAGGCACCACAATAGCCTGGACCAGAAATGCAAATGGGAAATTTATCCAAGGAAAGGAATAGAGTCGCTTGTTCCTCTCAGGTGGGAGGGAAGGAAAACTACGAATACAATTATAGATAAGTATGGAGATGGAAGAGAAAAATGAGAACGTTTCAGTGTTCTCCAGGAAGGAAGAGTCAAGGCAAGATGCTAAAAATGAAGAACATAGAATTGCATAAACCCAAAGATATGTATGTATCTTGCCTTTGTGTCCTTTTGAAGAGTTTCTGGAGTTGCTTCCAAATTTCACGGCTGACAACATAAGCTTTGAAATCAAATATATCTGTCTCTGCCACTTATTGCATACATGACCTTGGGTGAGCTTCTTTATCTATAAAATGGGAGTAATAAGCATCGTGTACCTCACAGGATAAAGTACTTATGAGAGAATTCAATAAACGCTACCAATCGTTCTTATCGCCATCCTCTTCATCATAACTGTATTTTTAAGAGTGTTTAAAGTTTTCAGATTTTTTTCAGTGCCAAATTGTACATATCAATAAATTCAGTGGGAGCAATTTCATTTCTAGTAAGCTTAAATAAGCTTAAAGTCACTTGTCAAAAAATATATGATAAAAGAGTTAGCAAGTTAATAAACATTTGACAATTGAATCATGACTTACAGTTTACTTACTAAGCACTTTGAATATGTGATTTGACCTACAAAACAATCTCCTTAATAATGTTACCAACATCAACAAATTCCCCTGTTTTACTGAACCCCATTTTACAGATGGAGAAATTGAAGCCTAATTTGTCCTTTCATTTACTCAGTGGGTACTTATTCATGCAAGGCCCTTATTAGGCCCTGAAGCTAGCATGCTAAGCAAAAGGAAACATAGACTTGCCTTTATGGCGTTGCAGTCTACTGGAGGTGGGGAAAAACAGGCCATTACCAAATTATGTATGAAATATAAAATAACAGGTATTATAAACAGCTCTGAGTGAAAACACATGGTTCTGCAGTAACGTGTAACAAGAGACCCAGACCTTTCTTCCAGAGTGGGAAAATTCTTCCCCGAGGAAATTATGTTTGAGTTCAGATCAGAGACGCATGGGAATGAATTGGTGAAAGGAGAGAATAAGAGTTTTCCTGGGAAGAGGGAATTATAAACTAGAGGAACTGCATTTAGGAAACTAGAAGGTGTAAATGATTCTAAGTGAGAGAATGTTTTGAATTGGTTTGCATCTTTCAAAGATCACTCTGGCTTCTAAGTAAATCATGGATTTGATGAGGGAAGCAAAAGTAGATGAGAGAGGACCAGTTAGGAAGTTACGAGAGTGGTTCAGGTTTCAGAGAAAGGCAACTCGGCCTTCGAAGGTGGTACTGGTGACCTGTTGAAATGAACAGAACATTTTGGAGTAAAAATGACAGGGTTGAGTGGTGAGGGATAGCGAAAAAGAGGAATGTCAAGGATTACTCTTAGGTGTCTGTTTTATGTAAGGTAGATCATAGAAACATTTCATAAGATGTGGCACACTGGGTGACACGGATTATAGAAGAATCCTGCAGTTCCGGCTTTTGTATGTTGGCTTTGAGGTGTGGTGGTTCAAGAAAGATATGTAAGCTACAGACCCCAGTCTGGAAATCATCCAGAGAAGGATGGGAATTAAGTGAAGGGAGTGGATAAATTTGTTTAGAGAGAACGAGCATAAGACAAGAAGAGCCTGCATATTTATATTTAGACTCAAAATCCCCTATTCTTTTTCTTAGCTTAATGCTGCTTTTGCATGTAACGTTTAATGGATCCAAACATAAAATCTCTACCTTGTACTTTCAATATACCACTTGCTTTCTGTAGTGCCTTTCTAAGCTTGTCTATAAATAAAATCAAAATAGACTCATAGAAAGGAACAAAATCAATAACTACTCTTTGATTTTAAATAATAATTTTAATTAATTAATCCCATGACTATATAGTTAATTCCCCAGTTTTTATGTGCAAGTCCAGAGACTGTCCGTCAGGAAATATCCATGTAGTTCCTGCATCTCTTTGTACCTAGGATTCATTCTTATTCCTTCTGGTTCATGACTAGACTAATGCTGCAGTCCAATTAAACAAATTACACTGCCCACTGTTATGTGTCTCTGTTGGTCTATTTAGAATGAAATAAATAATGTACTCAAGTTAGTCTGGTGCATTTTATGTAAGTGTATATAATAATATCTAGTCAAGAGATAAAAAGGCCTTACTAGAAGTACTATAAAAGGCCTGCTGGCCTAGTATTCTGGGTATTTGGATTCTAGTTTCAGTGCCACCAAAGAATGGCCTTAGGAAAACAGCTCACATTTTCTGAGTTTCAGTTTCTTCATCTGTATAAGAAGGAGATTGAACCAAGTCTCCAAGTTTCCTTGAGTTCTAATATTCTGTAACGATGTGAAAATCCTTGAAGGAGCATGAATTATTCAGTAGCTAAAGGTTGACAATCATCTTAGAGAAGCCTTATTCACCACTTTTCCTGGAAAAGAAATTTCTTCTGTCACATCTGATCGTTTTTAGTACTAGAAAAATAGCAAAAATACTCATATTGACATTTTTCTTCCAAGCTGATGCTGAGGGTGTCACCAGACTCAAAACCTGTTGGAAAAACAGTTCTGTACTTCTGATGGGTTTCTAATTCTAACCTGACACTGGGGCTTTTAACTGCGAATAGCCTCCTGGCATTCTGCATGAATTCTTACTGTATTTTCTGAAGTCTGACATTTCTGTTACACTTAAATTTGATCTCAGATCTCTTTGCCTTTCAGTTTACTCCAAGTTGCTTTTTCTTAAAGGTTGACATTGGTTACATTGCATTCAGCTTTCACCCGTTACTTCAAAAGTTCATTGAGTAAGATTTTGACCCCATATCATTTTTCAAAGTAGAAAAAGAAGAGCAAAAGAGAAAAACAATGATATGGGAAGAAAATAAGAAAGGAGTAGAAATGACAAAATAACAAGTCAAATGGAAAAAGTTGAGAGATGTATTTTTCTGTTGAAATTTCATTTCACAACTCCACTGGTCCTGTTGAAGCTTGTCTGAATTCTTTGTGATATTCTTATGGCCCTCTGAAATGAGAGGAATTGTAAATGTTTGAGGGAAAAGAGGAGGAATTACAATTCCCAAGTCTAAACGTTGGTCAGATGACTTCAAAGCCAATTCTTTGCTTAGGGAAGACATAGGTTAATCTGCTGCTGTTTTAGAAATAGGGCACAGGTGCTGATTCTTTGACTCATGGCCCCAAGGCAGTAACACATGCCAAAATTATGTTGTACATTCGAAGCTCTCAAAGTGAGGTCTACAATCCCCGAGATGTTTACAGTGGTGTCACAAGGTCTAAATTATTTCCATAATAATTCTAAGCTGTCATTTGTCTTTGTCACACTCATTCACTCATAAGTGTAGAGTGGGGTTTTCTAGATACTACATGACATGCAGTGTTGCAACAAATTTAATACTGAAGCAGACAGGAGAATTCAGCTGTCCTCTGTTAAGCCAGACATTAAAGACAAAAATGTTAAACAATATTATTCTTCTCACTAAATATTTTTGTGAGAACATAGCTATATTTCATAGAACCATACTGTTCATGTTAACAGATAATGGGTTTATTAATGTCACCTAAAATGAATTGATAAATATTTCTTTAATGTTCTGGTTTTATTTCTAATGGTAATTATTGATAGGTATAATCTACATAAACAAAACTCTTTGGAATCTTCAATAATTTTTAAGAGTGTAAAAAGGTCCTGAGGACCCCCCCCCCCAACACACACATACAACATAGGAGAACTGTTGTACTGCAAACTCTAAGCACCGGTCAGTTTCTGCTTCTATCTCAAGCCAAAGAATCACGTAAATACTTGATACTCTTCCTTTCCTGTCCATTTAAAGATTACAATCCCAACTTAATTCTCTACTTGACTTCAAACTGTGTGTTTACCCTATATTGTTGGTAAAATATAGAGTGGATATTTCACTGACGTGTCTTTGGAAAACGTTCATTTTGAATTTGGTTTAATTTCACTTAATTGTTTCACATTTTAAGTGTTTAACCACATGTACTTAGATTCCTTTCATCAACTTTTAAAATCTTAGTCTTCAAGGAGTATTTTTTCTTTGTGACTGAATGTCCTCATTGGACAATAAGCTATTTTTAGGTAATTCCTTAGCAATTACTGTACAGAGTTATGTTTATCTTAGCTATGGTATTATATCCTTTCAGAAATCCCAGAGACACAACTGTTAGCTCAATTTAGAGCCAACTAAACCTTGAATATATAGAAGCACTGTTCATGAAACTTATATACGACTGAATAGTAAGCCAGCCTTGATGTTTTTGCTTTTGACCATAATAGTTTTTGCTCCTCCACTCAGAAATGCTTGGGAAACTAAATTAGATAGCATAAAGTTATTTAAGTAGAAATTTTAAAAAATGATGAATAACCGTAAATAAGTGGTTATTTCACATGGACTCTTGTTACACCTGATTAAATAGTTTTCATAATAAATGAAAAATTTGTTTCACCTTACATGATCCCCTCCCCAACAAGTAATGGAATTTTACTGACCTTGTATCTTTGTAATACCTCAAAACAGATAAACCTCCACTTATTACGTTTCAAGTGATCTGTTTTTTGATTGATTATAAGAAAGTTTCTTGTAAATATAAATAAATGAGCACCTAGTTGATATCAGCCTGATGAATTTTCTAATGATATTCTGTTTATTCCCCAGACTCAAGGGGTTATGCCCATGCCTATGGTAATTAGTACTCCCAAGGTTAGCAGGATCACTAGAGAGTGGCTCCTGGTTTATTACTGGCAAAAATTATATTCATTTTTCAAGCAAATCAGGTCACTGGAAAGTGCAATAACTTGGCTTGTGGAAAATTCAAAATAGGTTGCAGTTCTTCTGATACATATGACATTTCAGTCTGTAAATATCACACCCCAGTCAGAGAACTAATATGAGTAGCCCTCACCTCACTGAGGAATGAGTTACTGAGCATGAAATGCCAACAACTATATCCCCAAAGAATGTTTAAATAGTTTCTGACAACATCACAGGAAAGAAATGTCAGGATTTGTGGAACATATTTGTCCATTGATCTGTGGGTGAGTTCATGGCCCTGAAAAGGTATTAAACATAAATTCTCCAGAGGCAGAGATCCCTATGTGAGCCTCTTATGTTAAAAGAATATTCTAAATCAATTAAAAAATATGAGGCTGTTCTTTCACTCAGCAGTGCTGAGTGCTCTCTTAAAGGGACATATGATTTGGATCTTTTTTCTAGTGGTAATAAATTTGCAATTATTAATATGTTTTTGTAATTCATTAAGTGAGACTTACTTTTTAAATTATTTTTTTAGTAACCAATAAAACTTTCATATAGAAAGTTTGAAAAACTTAAAAAACTAAGCATAAGAAAGAAAATCAACGTCACCCATGGTATTTCCATTCATTCAGACATTTGGTATTCATGTTTTAATCCTCCCCTTCTCCTCTTTTTTGTTAAGCATGTAGAGGAATACACACAATTTTCTAAATGGTATTGTACTGCACAAATTTTTCATAATCTCATATTAAATGTTATTTTAATATTTAATGACTGCATATATTTTCTCATGATCATAGCACATTTAACTTAAAGTATTTTTAGACATTCTTATTATTTCCAATTTTTTGCATACATATATGCACATTTTTGATTATTTTCTTAGGATAAATTACCAAAGTAAAATTGCTACATCAAGGAATAAGCACATTTTAAAGATTCTTTTTAAATACATGTTGCTATATATTGCCAGCAATGTATATAAAAGAGCCCATTTCCCAGGAACTGCACCAACACTGCCAGCATCTCTTTTAGTGTGGCAAACTCTTCCTAAAATAGTCAAATTCAAGTTATATTTGGGTACGCTTTAATGTTGTTAGTCCTTAGTCACATCTCAGGATGTCATGTGGTTTGTTTCTTGGCAATTTCTCTTCCAATTTCTTCTTGAAATTCAAGCAACAGTAATGAATAAAAAGAGACATCCCTTTCCCTGAAGGTGCAAAAACATCCTTTCCAGCATTTGCACATGTTAATGTAAGTGTATAATTATCCTTTTGGACTATACAGATATTGTTAGTTTTTGTTCTCCTGTTCCTGAGGAGCCTGAATTTAAAAAAAACAATTTTTTCCATTACCTTCAGATTTATTTTTCTCTTACTGTTTTGACTGAGAGGGAAAGAAATCTGGAATTTATATGAGTGGTGTTTGTGGAATTAAACCTATCGCTTCAAATGTAAATTATTGCAGAGAGTAAGAAATAAGATGGGCTCCATAATATGATTTTCCTCATTATTATTAGCATCATCAATGCATTTTTATTAATCACTCATGTGTATGGAGCATGGTGCTAAATTCTAGAAATGAAAAAGAGAATAGAACAATATTTACCTTCAGTTGATTTATTCACTAGTTAAGGGATGAGAGGACACATATATAAAAAGATAAATCCTGACACAAACTAGCACAACCTAATTGCCCAGTGAAGTTAACTAGTCAGTGCCCTTGGAGCTCACAGAAGTGATTCCTAAAGATTGGCATAGTGGCCTTCGAGGGGATTTAATCCAGATTTTGAAAGAGGATTAGAACTTTAAGAAGAGAAGGAGGGTGTTCCAAGCAGAGGTTAGAGTGCTCCCAAGGTGAAGATGAGCATAGCATTTCCAAAATAAAAATAGCATACCAATGATTCAGAGCAGTTTATTCAGTGTTACAGTAGTGGAAATATCTGGAGTGTTCAGCTAGTGCTGAGTATCTAGAGAAGTAGTATGGGCCTGAGGCTTCCATTGGAAACAGAAAACCACTTAATGTTTTGTGAGAAATGAGCTTACAAATAATTCAGGAAGTTTTACAAGGTATTGCTATGAGAAACACTAATACCAGCATGAGATAATTCTAACACATAGAACTATGTTACATACAACCTAGTAGCATAGATAGTTGTAGAGGAAATTGAAAGCAAGCATAGATGTTAGAGCCATTGGTATAGGAAAAATCAACATAACTTGGCAACTGATGAGATGTAAAGATGAGACTAGGAATTCTACAAACGTTTACTGAACTATTCTTGGACTAGGAATTCATAAGTGAATGAGGCTACAATCAACCATGTATATAGAAGCCCATAGAGAAGGGTGTGATGAATTCAACAGGGGGCTAGAAAGTGACTGGAACAGCTTCTTAAGTAAATTGATGCTTGAGCTTTGACTTCAATGATGAATAGAATTTCAACATATGAAAAGGGGGAGAAATTTAATTCAACATATGGAAAAAGGGCAAACAGAGAGAAAATGTAACCGTTAAAATTTCAAGGGAGGAAGGTATAGCTCAGTGGTAGAGTGCATGCTTAGCATGCACGAGGTCCTAGGTTCAATCCCCAGTACCTCCATTAAGAAAATAAATAAAAAAAATAAACCTAATTACCTGCCCCCTAGACAAACAAAACATTTAAAAAGCAAAAAAGAAAGAAAATTTCAGACCTATATGACTGGAGAAAGATGGTAACAGACTGCAACACAGAAGTTTGGCAGTAGAGATGTTTTAGGTGGGAAGATAATTAATGCAGTTTAGACATCTCTCAAAGAAACATGTAGAGAGTGGCCACCAATCTAGAGACAATGGAGACACATCTATGAACAAAGCAGGCAAAATTTCTCTGCTTACCAGGAGTTTACATTCTAGTGTTTGGAAATAAATACATAATTAGAGGTATAATGTTCACCAGAGTTTTGTTTTGTTGTGAGGTTTGTTTTCTACCTTCCCTTCTTTGCTGTCATTCCCATCAATAAGATAAAACAAGCACACAAGAAAGCATGAGTGATTAGTATCTGACTTAAGTCATCACTTAGGCAACAAAATGTACCAAGTAACTGTTCCTTCTAAGAATGTCCTCAAACTGACCTTCATGTCTACAAGCTACAGACAAATGGTTTAGTAATTGAGAGCAATAAATTAGAGTCAATCACATTTAGTTAGGAGAAAATAAAGTCTTAGTGTGGTAAAACAAGCTGACCTTCTTCTAGCTTTGCATTTTTATCGCACCCTTTCTACTCTCCATCTGTGCTTGATGCTGTGCTGAGATCTTCTGACCTTAGCAGTGCTTCATGAGATGTGCCTGGACTACCGTTCTCACTGGGTCTTGTTGGTAGAATGTTCACAGGCAGAAAATTATTAGAAAAGTATTTGCAAGTCAGAAGTAAAGGTTTTTAAGTGTCTAACCTTGGAAGTGAAACTCTTGTTACAATTAAAATGCTCAGTTTAAATGAAGAAAAAATGTGTAACCTGCTTAAGCATTACATTTCAAACTACGATCAAGGACAGCTGAGAGATACTGAGTAATGCCATTTTTTCCTTTACGTTGTAGCTGCATAGTATTCATTTCACCCTTCAGTAACCTGACATGCTGAAAAGAGACTGAGCGTTAAGACTTTAAACGTTTTCTGACCTCCACAGTATTGGAAGCCAGTCTTTAGAGCTCTCACCTGACTGGTTGGAAAGCTGAAATTCAGTTAATTCCCATACAAAGGATTTGGGGGTTTTGTTTCTCCATTTCTTTGTTTTTAAGTGAATTACTATAAATAGTTCCCTCAAGTCTAATCTAATCTAATCCTACTGATGGAACAAGTTGTTGGCAATCTGAGGAGCCCATTTGAAGATACATTGTCTTTGGAGTACAATCCTCCCTCACGGGGTTGGTTCCAGGACCCCTGTGGATACCAAAATGTGGATGCTCAAGTCCCTTATGTAAAATGGGTGTAGCACAGCCGGCCCTAGGTATCCACAGATGTGAAAGCCCACTGATATGAAGGGCGACTGTAGGGTTTCAAATGCTAACTACCTTCATAAGTTTAGCTCAGTAACAAACTTTCATTGTGTCTAATTGGTGCTAAATCTTACAGCAGGTATATGCAGTCCAAAAATGAGTAAGACATAGTTTCCCTCAAGAACTTAACAATCTAGTAAGATTTAGCTGTATTAAGTTATTTTTGCTTATTTATTGTAAGATACTTCAGATTTATGGTTTTCATTATCATATGGCCAAAATTCATTTAAATATATTATATCCCATTTTTAATCATATAAGCCATCATATCTCTAGCTAGTTGTAATTTACTTAACAAATACATGGCTAAATAGTAAGCAAAGCTATTCATACTATTTTGGAAGATATTTTAGATATCCTACAATTCACATTTTATAGGCTGGAAAGCTGGCAGGGATCTGAGTTAAACCCACATTTCCAAAATCTAGTCAAAAGAACTTTCTACTGCAGTCTACAGGAGAGTACAGAATATGAAAAAAGAATTATTATTTGGTGCTAATGATCATCTTTGTGAGATTTTTTTTTAATCTAATGCATTGGGGGTGGAATTAATTCTGTGTTTTCTTGATATTTCTCATGTTTTATTTTAAACTATTAACAGCTTAATATATATATATATATATTTACTTTGTATTAGTTTTCCAGATCAAGAAATTCGTGAAGTGGCCGTTCAACAATTAGACAGCCTCTTGAATGATGAACTACTGGAGTATCTCCCACAGCTGGTTCAGGTAAGAACAGCAGAGTTGCCAAGGGATTCCAGCGTTTTAACCAATAATTCTCTGAAACAGCTCCCAGTGAATCAAGAGTAGACTCCATAAAAGAGGTAATTGCACTTCTGCCAGCCAAGGGGCTTAATTATAGCTCATGTGTCAGCGTGGATACCACAGATATTCTGTACTAAAATTGGTACAGTTACAAAAAAGATATATTAACACCAAAAAGGAAAATTTTTAAAAAATGGCTCACTTATAAATTAGAACAGGGGAAAAATAGAATGCTTGTGATGAAATATTTGTATCTGACTGTATATGTAAAACAATACAAAATTAATCAAGTAAATGTTACATAGAAAATATTCATTTACTAGGCATCTCCTCATAATATCTTTCTTACCTCTTCCATATTCTAATATTAATTATAAATCTTACAAAAGCAGTTTCCAATAACCAAATTCTGCTGCCAGATAGTACAGTTTTATGACAACATCAAATATCACAATATTGGAGTAATTTTGGAATATAATATAAATTTATCTAGAAATATAATCAAAGACTGATTTAGTCTGAAGATGCTAAAATACAAATAATTACACATTTTACAAATGGCCACATATATGATGGAATATCCAAAATACACAACAATAATTTTTTCTCCAAGTTAAAAATATTGTATACTGTATACTGAATGCAAAGAGGTCTAAAACAGTGGTCTTTATGTTTTTCTTTTGTTTCATTTTTGACTCACGTGTTTTCTTATCTGAAAGGTCAGGTTGTAGTTACAAGCTATTCTAAATGCCAGGTGCCTCAGGTTTTGAATTTAAGACAGGAAACCCCGACATTGGTGTGGGGAACCTCTATTCATAGACTTGAGTATCATTTTACTTTTCAAACAGAATATGCACTTCTCTGAAGGCCTCCTGAAGAGAGCGCTGTTTTAGAAATACATGTGCCATAAAGTTCCTTCCGCCGCTCCTTGTAGTTACGGCTTCCCTAGCCTTGCCGTCGCTACACTTGATATTGTAGTGAAAATAAAGATGAATCCAGCTCGTGGGAACACTGTTCGTCTCATGCCTCATGAGTGTGGACAACATCTAATATCTAACCCAGCTGAAATAAGTAAATTTTTTAAATGTTTATATAGATTAACTCCACTTGAAAGCCCCAGTTATGAATCAGTGACACTTGGCATGAGGATGTCACTGAGGGCCATATACCTATGCAAATATGCAAATTTGCAAGACAAGGTGCACACAGAATCCAGTATAGCAAATACACAGAGGTAAAGATAGGTAAAGTTGCAACTATTCCCTAATTAAAAATGAAGATTATAAAATCATGTGAGGTGTAAAGAAATGTATAATGTGACTGGAAAATAAAAATTGGGAAGAATTTTCAAAGCACTCATTATGGAGTTTGCCCTTAAACTTCCACACTCTCCCCTGATCTTAAAACTTATCAAGACCAAAAAAAAAAAAAAACTTACCAAGATATAAAAAATCCTACACTGCTGATTATTTTCTGGAATCATGTTATCTTGTTATGTATTATTTTGTTAGAATTATGCAGGCTATTTTAAGCAATCAGAAGGGACTTTAAGACCGTAATGAAAACGGAAGATATGGTTCACACCTAGGAATCAAATAAGACACAGACCCAGCGGTTACTGCAAAGCACAGGCCATAACCATACAGGTAGGTTTCAAGAAGAGAGTTCAGAATAATGCAGTATGCACCAGAAATATTGCCTGCTTTCTAGATGGTGAGTCAGGATGTAGAGGGAAATTGTAGCAGTAGACAGAGCGATGCAGGGAGTTTAGAAGCACGGGAGGCAGTTCAAGATCAGTAGTTAAGTAGATGGGTTCAAGAAGAAATCATGGGGAAATCTAAAAAGAAAGCTAAAAGACAAGCATGGAAATAAATTCTGAGACATCTCTTTTGCTCATTTGCTCATAGGATATGTTCACTATTAGGTCATAAACAGAATCCATGATTGAGTCAGTCCAGTGTTAACAAGTAAATGAAAGAAAACCATGGCTGCCCTTTAAGACAACGCACAGTATGGTCTTTATACACTCAGACAGCATCGAGAGTTCATGCACATTTGCTGAAATCATCTTTGACATTCTCACACCTTGGGAATTCATAACTATTCCCATCCTCAAAGAGGGTTAGCATCCTGGGGTGTTTCTTCAGGTGTGTGTTGAATGAATGTTGTAACCACTTTTTCCTGCTGTCTGTATTGTGGTATAAAACCTGGTTTAAACTCTGTGTGTGTGTGTGTAAGTGTTTGTGTGTGTGTGTGTGTGTGTGTGTGTGTGTGTGATTTAAATGGCTTGCTGGGCAACAAACAGTAGAGGCTTTGCTTCTCAAGCAGGAATGAGTGCTTTTAGAAAGATAGGAAGAAAACTTGGTTTTCATTTTCACAACCTATTCAGATTCCTGAGATGATGGTGGCGGCCCACATACTGTCTGCTGATGGTAAATCCCTACAGAATGCAGATGATAGTCTGAATTAGGTCCCTGAGGATATCAAGGGTTGCTCTTGCTGTCTGTGTTTTCCATCAGGTTGGGTAACCTGGAAAACTTTAGAAAGTTGTTCACAGTGGAGATGAAGGAATGGGAGATTTGGGAATGGGTGGGTTATGGTGGCTACAGTCAGCTTTGAAACCTGTAGGGTAAGCTTCAAAGTCTGCAGGTTAATACTCAGTTGGTGATTTTAGTGAAGACTTTGAGTGTGTATTAATTTCATCTCCAAAACAGGAGAAACATCTGTTGCTTAATGATACCATTTTTATGTCCAAAACACTGTTCTTGATATTTTTGTGTGTGCCAGGATTCTCCTCCTAGGCATGATAATCTCCACCAGTCACCTGCCCTTATTTATTATCCTGTGATACTAAAGCAGAATTAAGGAAAGGAAACCGACTACACAAACCCAGATTGTGTGATGTGTGTATGCTCTGTGAGTTACACACCAGCTAATAAAGCTATCAAATATAATATTAAGATTTGATGAAATGTTTATGCTGTTTTCCTGGCCTTTGTGCAAGCCACGTAAATCTCTCTGTATTCTGCTATAATGCTCTTACCGAGGAAAAGAAGAGCAAAGTGATTGTATCTCTTGTTTCAGGCTGTCAAGTTTGAATGGAACCTTGAAAGTCCTCTAGTGCAACTCCTGTTACACCGCTCATTGCAAAGCATCCAGATTGCCCATCGTCTTTACTGGTAAGATTAACCAAAATAGGTTAAGATGTCTTTTTTATTGTCAACTTCTCTGTGCAGCAGCTTTCCTTTGTAATAGGTATAAACTTTCACTTGAAATTCAGCCAAATTCGAGTCTTTGTCAAGGTTATTTTTATTTATCTGTGTAATTTAACTGTCATCATCTTCAAAATCTTCCTTTTGTACAGTTGTTACTCTGTAAATCCAACCAGAATTTTAAATCTGGATGGTACCTCTCCTGTAGCTTTAAACCACAAGTGCTATGTGTGGGTATATCTACTCATTGAAGATTTCAGTATAAAATCTAGTTATAAGACTGTGTATGTTTTGGAAGAACATATGCTTTAAAAGTAATGTCTGTACGATATTAGTTATAAACAGTGGAATCTAACGGCCAATATATGCTCTTTAATTTGAAAATTCCTAGAGCACTAAACTTTTCCCAAAGCATAAATTTCAAATATTATTAGTGGAGAAGTAAGCCTTACTTAAGAGGTATCAGAATTTCTCCCATAACCACCTACTCTTGATCCATTTGAGCATGAAATTCTTTGGATGCTGTTCTCCCTACTTTTATTACTAGCATTGTAAATTCCCACAAAATGTTAGCAATTACAAGTGTCGGTGACCTAAGGATGAAATTGGATCTACCTTTTGTCCACGTGTATTTTGTATAACAAGCATCTTTACTGGCTTCAACTGCTAGTGAAGAACTTCAATTAATAGAAAAAGAAGAAAGTCAGTGTCATTTTTCAGTATCATGTTTTTTTGCTTCAAGAAACATGACTCATATTGATATCACTCTTATGAAAATGACTCAAAGATTTCCTAGCAAAGCAGAGATATAAGGAATTGTCAGGCACTGAGGTTTGGTTTGATGCTCATTTTCATTTTAAAAGCCTGATACAGAAACCGGAACGTTTTCCTCTAGTATGTCAGCATAATGAGGCATCAGATCCACTGGCCAGCAGTGGGCCCTTCACTGAATAGACCCTCTCATCAGGCTCTGAATGAAGCCTTATTCCCTTCTGTTTTTCAGTCAGCTACTTTGGTGCTAAGGGAAATTAAGTGGGTACACTGGTAGTGTTTCACTTTCACATTAAACCTAGAACTCCATTAAACTCAATGTTTATTTCCCTTAAACCTTCACTGTTTTTTTTCACTTTTTACTTATTTTAACATGTGTTTATTAAAATGAAATCATATTAAAAAGTAACATGACCAAGATAACAATCTTGATGAAAATATTTGAACCAAAATATAATATAAAATATGTAAAGTAAAAAAGCATTTAAAAGATACTTTTAAAAAGGCATTTTAAAAAATAGCATAAAATATTAAGAACTTATTCTAGTACATTGATTGTTATACTAGTGCCACCTTAGAAAGTTCTTCATCTTCTAAAATGGTGTGAAAAGTTGAGTCATCTGTTAGGCAGCAATGAATACAAACACAGCTGTAAATCAATGTCATACTTGCAAGTTCGTAATAAATACAATTATGTCACTGTTTCCAAAGAAGTTGGGAGGAAAGACTTTCTAAGTATAACCCTCACCCTTAAGAAAAAGAGAAAAACCAATAGCAAAGCCCGTTTCTAACTCTCACTGATTTAAGAAGAGAGTGAGATAGAAGGACTAGAAAAGAATATGAGTTATATAGGGACTGCTGGTTTCTGAATGCTTAATGTAAAAAATGGAAAAGGAAGACAGGAAGGGAAATTTTAATATAATACCCACATCATTTTAAAACTTAAATGAAAATTAAGAATCAGACAAAATGTGCTAAGCATCAAAGAACATGACATATGTTTAAAATACATCTTGGGGTTAAAAAATTAGCTGGTGCCTAGCATCATTTTTAGGGAACATTTGAGAATAGAATGTTGACTTCAAACTTTAAAGATGCAGCTCAGACCCCATGTGACAGGCTTTAAAAAATTCTAATGTATCTTTCCTTAAAAAACAAAACAACGACAACAAAAACTGATGCCCTACAGACATTAAAATGAAAAGGTAGAGCTCCATCAGCCATAAGTTTAATGATTTTTTTTTCACTTGGATGAGCTCCTGTTTTCTCAGATTCAGCATATTCAACGCTGAACTCAACAACTTGCCCTACTCACCCAGGTCTCAAAGGCTTTTCTGGATCTTCACTGCTTCTCACCAATATGCCTAGTTGTTTACCAAGCCCCATAATCCTATACGCCCTAAATAGCTCTACCCCATCCACTGCGTCCACCTGCCACTGCCACTGATCAGAAAGTTACCTCATCAGATACTGAATTATGAATAAATAGGCTTGAACAGAAGCCATCTTGACTGCTTGCCATCACTGTGGGTAGCCTTCTTGAAAAGAGAAATGGACTTGGACTTACTGCAAGTCTCCTCCATTGGAAGGGTGATTTGAGTAGCCCCTATTCTTCATGGAAAGGGAGTTAAGAATAAGCTTTGGATTTGGAAGGTTTAAAAGCTTTCAATCCCAGTTTGCACCCTAAAAGGTGACTGTAAAAGGGTACTGTAGCATCTAGAGTTCACACCTAGGAGGCCCCTGCCACAAGGCAGAGGCAGGGCTGGCCATCAAGTAAATGAAAAAGCCTAAATTGTGCTCCCATTCTGTCAGAGTTAAATACCGATAAAGGCATACAAATGAGTACACAAAGGAGATGAATGCTCTCTCGGCTTTGATGTCTGAAACACTCCCTGAAGTGACAGTAAAGAGCTGTACTTTAGGGAGTTACTGTTGTGTAACAGAGCACACGTGATACAGAATCAATAGGAGGTTTTAGAGCCTCAATCCTTCACCTGCTAGAATCATTATATTGCTACTAATTCATCTTTTTACCTTTACGATGTAATAAATAATAAAATATTGCTTCTCTTTTTGTAAGGGGAAGATGTGTCTTGCTGTCATTTACTATTGATCTGTTATAATCATCTTTCACCCTGTCATTCTCAGAAAAGTATACACCAGATAAAATCCCTTACTATAAGCAATTCACTAAGCTAACAGTAGCTTTTCTCTACTCCAAGCAAAAAAGTGACAGATGTAAGAAAGTTTACATTTTACATAATAATTTGTAAAATTTATTAGCACCCTTTTCTAATTAAGGCATAATATAGAAACAAATGTTTTGTCTATTTTATTTCTATTTTATGTGATAAAGGTTATATGTAGCTCCATTAATAGTTTTTTTTTAAAAAACAATACAATTTTTAAGTATTTTCTAATATCATTTAAGTCTTATTACTCTTATTAAACACATTTGAAAATAGAATCTGATGCAAAGTTCTACCACAGATCAATGCAAAAACCAGGAACAGAGCTCCACCTTAAATTTAGTATTTTCCCTTTAAATTCTTCTATTTTGTTTTTAAAAAAAAATGGAGAGTTATAAAAATGAATGTTTTGTGTATACATGCTGACCCCAAATGTTGGAACTCAGACATCTGGTCTTTGGGAACTAAACTTTCTAATCCAGTCTCTAGCAGTTTTTCATTATAATAGCCACATGCAGTTACATCACTGCTTCCTTAGATAGTAATCTGGTTTCCTTATAATAATATCATCCCCTCTCTGTCATAGTTTATGCCAGAGGTTTGGGTTAAGTCCTTGAAAAACAGAATTATACTGCTTAATTTTCGTTGTTTCTCAATCAGACGAGTAGTTTTGCACTACTCGACAAAAAATAAGATCAACAAAAAGGCATTCTGCTTAGAAATCATCTTTGTCTTTTAGACGAATATTAGAGTATGACTTCCAAAATGAACAGACTAACGTATATTCATACAGTTAGAGGACTTGGGAGTCACCTGGAACCTTAAGAATCATCTGCTGTGATACTTTTTTTACCCCCAGAAAGAGATTTCAGCAAGTTAAGTGATTCATCCAATGACAGTCATCTAGCTCATTAAAAAAAAACGGAGATAAAAATCTTTTTTTTCATACCTCATGCCCAATTCAGGTCTCTTCCCAGTTCGACGTCTACTTCTGAAAAAACAACTTCAGCGTAAGGAATTCATAAAATGTTTATTTTTTCTATCAGTAATTAGGAACTTGTTCGAGTACTGAAGAGAGGCCTTCCCTTAACTTGAAAGCAGAACTGAACAGAAAACAATATCCCAAATTGAGACCTTTATGTCTAATAGCTCAAAATTTCACCATTAAGTGTTGGTGTGACCCACAAGTGCCGTCAATTATAATATTAATTAACAGGCATATACCAAAAAGTTTGTATATTTGAGGGAGTTTTGAAGGAAACAATAGGTTATTCCCAGAATCTTTTCCTTTGTAGTTTCTGATTCATATTTAAAACACTAAATTTGCTCTCTTAGTGTTACTTGTCGAATGAATTTTTTTAATTTTCATTTTTATTGAAGTATAATTGATTTACAATGTTTCAGGTATACAGCAAAGTGATTCAGGTATACATATGTGTGTGTGTATATATACACAGACACATATACATATATATATATTCTTTTTCAGATTCTTTTCCATTATAGGTTATTACAAGATATTGAATATGGTTCCCTGTGCTATACAGTAGGTCCTTGTTTATTTTATATAAAATTGTGTGTATCTTTTAATCCCAAATTCCAAATTTGTCCCTCCTCCCCCGTTCCCCTTTGGTAACCATAAATTTGTTTTCACTTGTTGAGTAAGTTTTAAAAACTAATCATGCCACACATGTTTGTACTGCCTACAAGTTCGCCTATGTTGACTACTGTACTTAAAACAGCAGGCAATCAGAACAAACCGTATTACACTAAATGTGTAGACTTGGCCATTGGTATTCTGATCATCACTTTTGCTCCTTTTAGAAAATAGACCTCTGAAATTGGGGGAATGACTAACAGACTTGTAGGAAAATATGGTAGTCTGGAATAAAAGTTTTTGAAGAGCTATCTGGTGTTTACACTGACTGGGTCCACAGTGTGAGGTCCTTTTACTTAAAACCCTGATTGAAAATGCAAGTCTATAGCTAGTGATTTGACAAGAAGAGTTTTAGGGTAGACTTTGCCAAGCAGCCAGTTACTATCTTTTAAAATATAATTTTCTGCATTGAGACTCTCTCTGAGCTTTGGGCAATCATTGAACAATTTCCAATTTTTTCTGACTCCTATAGTCTCCAGTTTTTGGGTTTTTTTTTTTTTTTTTATTGTTTTTCTGGACTGTGAAGATTCTCAGTTCTTTTGTTTTGTATCAGTTGCTGAATAAGTTATTTATTTTCAGGTCCTATTTTGCTTTCTATCTTTGCTCATCAAAAGATCACCCTGAAAGGTTGAATGGAGATTTTTCTTACTTTTCTTCTAACTCAATTTTCTATTTCATTTGTATGCAATTATTATAGTTACAACAGAAAGACAGTTAATTTATTTTTCTTGTCAAAAGAACTTCGTATGTGTTGCTTTTATTTGCAACAAAATCCAGACTTCGATATTTTGATCAAATATTTGTCGTGTTTCTTAACTTAGAATTCTTGTCCTTGCTTTGGCATGTATGATTCATTTTTGACCAAAGATGAGTGAACAGCTTGCACAAATAGTATTTGTCTTCAGATCTGACAGTCTGTCTGATGCACTAACCACTTTTGACAGAATGTCAAATAATTGGTGTATCTTGCTTGAGTTTAGTAATCTGAAATTGTTAAAGGGAGGAATCCCAATGTATATATCACTTTCCTTTTTAAATCAGGTACTGTGTACATCCGTCTCGTAAGGTGCTGTAATTTATGTCATTAATTTACCAAAATAATGGAACTTTTATTATTTTCTAGCAAGTAAAATTTATCATCACTTTTAGAGAGGCTACTGCTCAATAAACTGTTGACATAAATTGATTGATGACTCTGAAAATATCACAAGACTCCATCCAGAGCTTCAGTTAGCGTATGCTGTGGGGGCAGCTGCACTAGTAGACCAGCAGACCAGTGAACAGGGACAGGAATGTGTGTGAGTACACTGAGGGAAGGGAGTGTTATGTCAGTCATAGACTCCTTCCTTCATCTATCTGTTCTCCAACTTTTTATTGAGTGCCTATTATACATAGCTTATAGCTGTTTTGTGAAAGGGTTAGAAAATATAAACAAATTGGTTTTTTTAAGCCCACCTACCTATTTCAGGCGGTTACTACAGATGCTAGAGTTTGTTTTCAATTCTGTTGTCTCAACAAATTAAGTATAAACATTTCATTCAGTGACTTTGAAGTCCTCTTTGATTGGATTATAAATCCAAATTCAGTGTATTCATTCACAATTATTTATTCTTGGAAATAGTTGTGTCAAGTGTCCAGAGAACTCCCTGCCGGGAGGGACTTTATGAACTGAATTGTTAATAAGTTGGTGACTTGGATAATCTTCTGGAGTATTTCACTATCCGTTCTCTGCTATAAAGACTGGAATGCTAAGGTTTATCAGCTGTAGCATGGCTCTGACTTGAAGAGTATTTCTAAAAATCCTAACTGTTTTCAATACTCTTTCTTGTCATGACAACACTGCTTTCTGGTAGACAGCATGATTAATGCTAGAGAATATGCTGGTTACTTCAAGTATTATTCCACTAATTCAAACAACTCTATTATCTCCATTTTTCAGATTAAAAAATAGTACTCAGAAAGGCTAAATATGCAAAGCTAATAGGAAGAAGACCCAGAATTTGACCCTGTGCCTCATCCACTGTGACCTGCCACTTCACTTAAATATTATCAAAGATATAACAATAACAGTAAAAGGTAGAGTAATGTAATAGTAGGAGAACAAGATTTGGAAGAAAACATAGTTGAATAGAAATTCCATCTTAGGTCTAAACTAGCTGGATGGTCATCGAAAAATTACTTAACTTACCTGATCTTTTTCATCATCTGTAAAAGAAATATAATTATGCCTAACAGTTGTTAAAATTAATTGAGATCATATATATCATGATCCTTAATATATATTTAGTACATCCAAAGGATGTATTTTTTGAATCATTTAGAAAACATAATTCATTTAGAAACATAAAATTCCAGCCCCCAAGGTTATATCACTAATTAATAATTGCATTGAATTTGGATCTTGGTTTATTGACATTTGACCCGCACTCTTACCATTGTTCTTTCTTTGTTTTTTTCCCCAATTCAAATTTATGCTTAGAGTTTAATAATAGAATTTGAAATGGGTGGAAGTGGGAGGAGAAAAATCACTGTGTAAACATATTAGTTTACAGACCTATTGAGAAAAGTATCTTGAAACATCTTAAGTGTCAGAAAAAGTTGGAATATGTGCATCATTTAGTTTCAGAGAAACTTAACAGAGAAAGGAATCTAGCAACACTCACAGATTGCCTGTTGGTACATGTTTTTACACTTGAACAGCCAACATCTATATCACTCACATCACTCAACTGCCTGCCAGCGCAATTCAGAAGATGTGAGTAACAATTTTCATCAGTCCTTTGGTTATTTTAACGGGTTATGATTGTGAAATGCAAATGTAAAATTGTACTCACTCAGGAAGTTGGGAACTTCGAAGGCAAAGAACTAAAGAACTCCTTACAACAGCAAGAAAATGGGTCATTAAAGCATTGTTGAACTTACCACACTAGAAAGCATCGTAGACTATCCAAGAAGAGATGGGAAATCACTGAAATATGTCATGGAATGGGAAGAAAATGTGATTGGTGGTTTTCATGGACTTTTTCGTTATTTAGTCAGATTTTTAAATCCTGAATGACTTACTCATTTGGTATAAAGTGTTATGGTAAACCTTATTGCTGAGCATGTGACCAAAATGAGATAATTTGTTCTCGAAGTAAAATAATACCATTTATGCAGGCTTCACCTTCAGAGTCATAGTTGGCAATTCCTTCCAAGTTGACAATTGGTTAATGACAAGTGAAGATGGAATATTTCTCTTTCCTTTACCCAAGAGTCTTAGCAATTACTGTCCTGAAGAAATTATTTTTTATTTCTGTACATACATTAAAGTTAGGTCCACTGGTGCTCCAATTTGGGTGACACTGTACCCATCATTTGTGTTTTATATTGAAGCAACTGGTGATCTCTGATCTGACACATCGAGCTTTTTTGGTCTTGGGCAATTGACTTAAAATTTCTGAGCCTCCATTTCCTCACATGCAAAGCAAGAATAAAATACTTACCAAAAGTACCTAGCACAGGCCCTGACACCTTTAATTAATAAATATGTGTTGAATAAATCAATAATTGAAAGAACTGAGATTTTTTTCCTGAAGGTGAAATGATGTAAAGTTATGCAATACGCCTTGTGTAGCTCCTACCTTAATATTTCTTCTTCTGTTTTCCCTTCTTTCCCTTTCTTCTTTTTATTTTTTAATCAAATGATGCTACTTCATTTGTTGGAAGATAGCACTCCCCAACTGAAGTATTTTATCAGATGGGGGGCATACATCTGTAACTTCATGGTCTAATTCATACACATTTCATCTAAGTGTAAATGGGAAAACTATGTACATGGGAAAACTTCTGGGACACCGTTCTTAATGTTTCTCACCATCCCACATCTTACCACCATTCTGGATGGTTTCATTTCTAAATGGATGATTTAGCTAAAAAGCCTGAGCCTCAAGAGCCTTTGACATCCCTTTTCACTAATAAAATTTAGCACCTTCACACTTCAGTAACTCCATCCCATGCTACATATTAAAGCTTGTCATCACTAGGAATGGCTCCTCATCTGAAGTTTTAAACTCAGAGATCTAATGTATTAATTGCCCTTTTCACATTTTGACTTTACTGTGCGTTCTAAACCTGGAGTTCAGTGCCACTTGAAACTCCAGATTCCTGACCTCTGCCTGTTCTGCAGGCTCGTCCAGCTACTCTTAGTCTGACTTGCTTTCCTGTCAGTTTTGCTAGCCACTCATTTCTGTATCTGGTTTAATTTCCTCCATCTTCCTCTGTATCTAACAAGTCACTTAAAAAATGTCTCATGAATCAGTGCTCTTCTCTCTATCTCTACCAAACCCTTAGTTTAGGATATCATTTCCTTTCTAGTAGTTCTATTATTTATTGTTTCATCTACCCAATTCCATCATTCTTCACCATCTAGAAGATAAAGATTAAATTCATTGATTCTAACCATATATAATGGCCTGCAAAATAAATTTTATTTTCTTATCAATATCAGGAGAACTTGTGCTTCTCCAAAGCAACCAGTTTGTTTTTAACACGTGAGAATGTTGGCTCTCTTAACTCCTAGAATAATAGTTTATAGTTTATTATCTACATCACTATATCCGGATGCAAAACCTGGTTCTACTATTTGCTAGGTGTCTGACTTCTAGCAAGGTACTTAACTTTTATGAGACCAGCTTTTCTCAGGTGTCAAAATTGAGAATAACAGTATTTAATTTCAGAGGGTTGTTGTGAGAATTAAGGTAATACGATCAGATTTGAGATAGCAGAGTTGGAAAGCCTTGTGATGCAGAGAATCCCACCAGCTGTCAGGCTCGTATCTGTAAGAACTGTAATCCTATCCTATAGAAAGACTTACTTATTAAATAGATGCTTATTAAGCAAGTTCCACGAGTTAAGTCATGTTGTAGCCTTCAGGGATACAGCAACAGATGAAACAGACAAAAATCCCTGCCCTTCCTTATGCAGCATTTAAGAGAAATAAAATACATACTTATAAGATGTAGATATGAGCTAGGGAGAAAAATGAAGCAATCAGGAGATATAAGGAATGTGAAAGTCAGGGGGTTGCAATTTAAAGATGCAGTAACAAGGAAAGGACTTACTTAAAAGTATTTGGTATTTGGAAAAAGACCTCAATGAAGTACAAAATGATTATCTAAGTACCTAAAAGAAGATGTAGTAGAATGCCAATTGTCAGTCTGAAAAATTATGTAATTTCTAATGTGAATCTAAGGAACAGGGGTTGAAAGACTCTTTTATTTGGAAGCTATCGACCTAGAAATTACAAAATAAGACTCAACCGGTCAGCATTCTACCCAAAAACCACTCTGGTGGTTAGGAAACCTTACCATGCTGAGAAAGCAGTACAAAACTTGCTGTATTTTTAAAGCAGTTATTCCGATTGTTTCAAATAACAGGTTTGCTTCTTTCATGACAAAGCATTTTAACTTTTTGTTATTAAAATGTTCAAACATTTATAAAAATAGAGAAAACAGTACCATAACCACACCCCCACACACATATACCATCACCAAGCTTCTAAAATGATCAAGATTTTGGCACATCATTTAATTCTTAGATTTGTAATTAGATATATAAATATTTGAAATAATTAAATTGTAATAATTATTATATGTGTATGCATGCCATTTTAATTTTTTAATGCTTAAGAGAATGTGACCTTTAGAGTAACAGATTAGTCAAGTCAGCAAATAGGCTTGTATCTTTAATTTGAAATGGTACTGTATAAATAATATGAGATATTTGGGTAAACAGTACACTGCATTTATAATATTATGTGCAAGATATATTAGGAAAATTCCCTCTATCAAGACAGATTACTGAGCTATTCAAAAAGAAAATTAGTTATACTAAAACTGTAAATGAAGTTCAAAATGTTTGAGTTTCTAACTGAAGACGTTAATCAGAGACCTCCCCTGCCAAAAGTGATTGTTAAAATTTGCTACATTAATAAATAGTATAAGATATATAAACTGAACTTAAAAGCTTAAGAAAAACTGGCTTTCTTAAATTACAAAGTTAATAAATATTAATTTTTAAAGCTAAAATATTTTTGAACAATCTTTTCTAGACTCAAAATTATTTGAAGACAACAGAAGACTGATACTGTTAAGAACAATGCTTGGCACATAGCAAACATTTCATTAAATATCATTACTTCCGCTTGGTTGCATAAACATTTGTGGTTAAAAATTTAGCTGACCTTTAACGCAACCTAATAGTATGAATTCTGAGTACTAACCTGACACCTGGGTCCACCTTTCCTATCTGTACCGTCCTCTAGCATCATGTTTCATATTTAATTTAAATTTTTATTTTACATTTTTGTAAACATAAATAACATGCATAAATTGAAAAACATGTAAGTCCTTTACATTTGGTCCTTCACTTGTCTTTCCAACCTCATTCTCTACTATTCGATCAATGCACTGATGGTCAGACCATACCAGCATACTTGCTGCCTCCTAAAGATATCCTCACCTTCACAGCTCTCTGTGGTCTGAAGATACTAAAATGCTCTTCCTCCCTTTTGCCTGGAAAACTCCTCAGCATTTCTCAGTACTCAGTTTAAATATCTTCTCTAAGTCTTCTCCATCCTTTGCTAGAGTCATTTAAGCCTTTCTCTGGATTCCTAAAGGCCTTTTGTTTATGTTACTTATGTCTGGGGATTAATTATTTAAAGTCTGTCATTCTGACAGCTTTCGGAAGGCAAAGGCTGTATTTTACCCTCCTTGAATCCTCCTGCTAGTAGCTAGTTCAATATGATCAACTCAAAGTCTCATTTCCTAGGAAACCCCTCAGTTCTGGGCATACTGGGACTGTTGTTCATCGTAAACCACGGTCATAACTAGCATGTATCCTAGGCTTATATTGATGGTGTCTGGCACCACTTTAAAAATTTGACCAGTATTAATTCACTTAATTCATATAAGAGCTCCACGACTAGGTACTACTGTTATCCCCATCATAAAAACAAGAAAATTGAGACATGAAGTAATGTGCTCGAACTCACAAAACTATTAGTGGGAGAATGAGATTTGAATCAGGCAGCCTGACTCCAGATCTCCCGCTCTTAATACTAAGTAAACTGTTGCCTCTCGCAGTCACAGTAGTGTTACCAGCCAGTATCTTCACCACCTCTTACCATGTGTCTAGTAAGTACCAAGTACCAAGTACTTAACATGTCATCTGCAAGGAGGGTTGCCAGATAAAATACAAAATGCACAGTTAAATTTGAATTTTAAGTGAACAGTGAATAATCTTTAGTATAAGTATATCCTATGCAATATTTATGATATACTAGTGCTAAAAAATTTGTTGTTTATCAGAAATTCAATTTTAACTGGATTCTTGTATATTCATTTGCTGAAATTGGCAACTCTGTGGCTACTCTGTCTGCAAGGTAAGTGTTACTCTTATACAAGAAAAAAATTGTCTCCAAAAAGCTAAATAACTTATTCAAAGATAAGAAGCTGTGGGGTGGGGGTCTACCTGAATGTCTACCTGACACACTTATTTCAAGTGATATATGAACGTTCACTCTTTCAGTTTACTAGTTTCCTTATTGAAATTTGTGACATATATATTAAATAACCACCTATATCTAAGGCTAGAATTCAAATTTTTTTTTATTTCCCTAGAATGCTCAGTTGGCTTGTTCATTCATTCAGTGACTCATTTGCAAAAATACTGTGTCTGGGCCTATTTATTTTCTCTATGCCACAGACTCAAAAATCATTTATGGTAATAGAAGTCGTCTAAGATTTTCCAATGATACAGCAAAGGATGAACTAGCAGAGCAGATGATAAAGAGGAAAGTAAGAGAATGGTAGCTAAAGACAGAAATACATTCTAGAGACCCAAGTGCCAAGTGTTGCAATGCAAGTTGTTCTTAAACCCCTGACTTAAGCTTTGTTTTCTTTTAATCACTTACTTCTAACTGTGCATTTTATTATTCAAATTAAGCTATAAAAATGTAAAACTGTAAGTAAACAAAATTTTCATGCAGTAGTGGGACTGAATGCCAGTTTCCATTAAGGAGAAAATAAAAATTTTTGACCACATATCAGCAGCATTTAACATCTGTATTCTATTAGTTTTAGAAACATCAGATTAGGGTTTAATGTCTGATACATTTTAGCATAATAACATGTAAATGAATGAATATTAAAATGAATAATCACAGTTGCTTTGTTTTAACTGACAATATTAACCCCCTAACGATGAGAAACAACTGTATTCATCTCACGCAGAGACATTTAATGATACTGAGTGTGGAACACTGTAAAATGCACAGTGGACCGATTTTTAAAATATAATAAATATTATTGCCTGTCCTCAAAAAGTTTACATTCTTTCTTAAAAGAATAAGTATAAACAAGCAATTAAATCTGAAACAATATGAGAACATTGGTAAAGGAATATCCCAGTAGTTATAAGATAATTACAGTAACCTTTATGGGAATTGAAAATTAAAGTGTCTTCAGGGTTAAGTGAGTTTAGTTGAGATGAATGCTTGGAAGAGAGGTTTTGACACTATGTTTTAAGGAAGCTATAGATATGGATAAATGAGCAGATTCCAAGAAACTCATAGAAAGACACAGAAGCTGAAATGAGAAAGGAATGCTGAGATTAACTTTCTGAAACTGGGCTCTTTGCAGGAAAGAAAGAAAGCACAAGTACCAAGTTATAGCGTTATAATTCTTCAAGTATTACCAGCTACACTCACAACTGATTAAACTGTCTAGGAGTACTTTTAAAATGATAAGAAAAGCTACCTGTCTTTTTGTACCTACTATTTCCAAATACTGACTATACTTCAATAAAAAAAAAAAAAAAGACCAAAATAGAAGTGAGTTAGAACTGAATAATTCAGACTGCAAGTTTCTCTGTATGGTGGATATGTTAATTTTTATTTTGGAATGACTACCTGGAACCTGATCTCACAAATAAAGAATAGAATTAGTATTCGGGAATCAATAGGGTAATTACTTTATGTGTTGTGCTATCTGTGTGTGTGTTTGTGAGTGTGTGTATATGTATCTAAATGTGGTATATGTATATATAGTTTTTCATAAGTAATAAAAGGAAATAATGCTTATATAATTAATATTTTTACTTTTTCTCAATGTTACATGAATCTGTGTAACTCTTATTTCATATGCTGTTATGGTTTGGAAAAGTGTTTCTGTTCATTACACAGCACATGGGAAATAAACCATTTCTTGGTTTGTTTCCTTGTTTAATTAAAGGAACCTCTGAAAGATATGTTTACCCTTTTGCTTCATAATTTTTGGGAAATTCTTTGTGTAGCAGTAGAAATGCTATGGTCAAAAGTTGAAATTTTTGTTAAAAACAAAGAAGCAAAACAGGCAGAATGAACAAAATCATTTCATGACAAAATTTAATTACATTATATTATGATTATAATAAGAAATGAATTGCTAAATCATAATGTGTAACTGCTAACATCCACTCCTGATCTCTTACCCTTCAATAATTATGATAATTGTACATATCATCTCTAGTCATTTAGACATAAGAAAGATCCAAGGATTCTCTTAGAATAAGACTGTAAAGTTTGGATGGAAAACATTTTGGAATGTAACGACCTTCTCCTGGCCACCCAAGAGCTGTTTGTTTACAGAGTTATCACTTAAGCATTCCCAGTTCAGAAAGCGTTATATAATTATGCAAACACTCACACCAGTCCTATTCATAACTCTCATATATATTGAATGTATTTCATTTGATAAGAAACAAGTACTGGCTTTCATCTTGTCCATCAAAGTACCAAAGCACTATTCTCTTACAAAATGAATACAAAAATGAAGCAATGAATATAAAAGCTCCCATTCTGGTAAATTCTACACACCTATTCTCTAAACAGATTGCCAGCCATCTTCTCTCTATAACATTATATTTACCTTCAATCCCCCTTCCTGGAATGACCTCTTGAGTCATAGTCTTTACTTCCCAAGTCATAATCCTCACCCGTTCCATCAATAATATGAAGTCTTACTTGAACAACTCCAATCTCAAGAATTACTAACTCTGCTGAAATCCTATACCACATTTTGTCTTTATCAATCATTGGTTATTCATATTTTAGTCATCGTATCATCCTGCATCTCGTGAATACTCACACTTAGCCTAATACATGTAGCACACACTCAGCAGTGTTTTTGTTGAGGTGGGGTGGCAGTTGTGATAATCTCGTACCTGCATAGTCCTAAAATGTCCTGACCTCAGTTTCCACAGTGTAGAATAAGAATAATGATGACCAGGTCCTGCATATAACAGTCAATAAATGATGGTGTTTCTTTGCCACTGCTGATGACAGTGACAAATATGGCAGTATCGATAATGACTGTTTTTCTTTTATTATTTTCAGTGTGTTTGGATTTATTTGACCTTTAATCTGACACAATCTGAATTTTTTTGACTTTTATTAAAAATACTTCTCTGAAAGTATTTTTGTTTTATGCAAAATTCAAAGAACTCATTCAAATTATGTTCCAAGTTTGATATGTTCATGAATGCTCTCCAGCACAGTGGATGGTTTTTTATTATTTTGGCTCATTTATGATCAAAACTAATTATTATCCATAATTGAAAGTATATGGCACTGCCAAAAACAAAGACTGCCCAAAAAAGATGAGTATAACAGAATCTAAAGTCCGGAAGTACATCCAAATTACCTTCAATAATTTAGCAGATTTTTTAAAACGTAAAGAATTTTAAATCAGTGGAGGAAAGATACATTATTCAATGAACAGTGCTTCAATAACCAACTGGGGGATAAAAGCTGGATCCATAACTCACACAATACACTGAAATAAATTCCAACTATATCAAAGATTTATAAGGAGAGAGAGAGAGAATGAGGGTGAAAGAGAGGACCATAAAAATTCTAGAACAAAAAGATAGGAATTTTTAATAAATGGAAAAACTTTTTAATAAATCAAAGTGATTTATAAATCTACTCTTTTCAAAGGCGAAGAACTAATTTTCCTAATGAATATTGAACCCCTACAAATCCATAAACATAGTGAAAGGATTTAAACAATAACCCAATAAAAGATAAATATATATGGTCCCTAGTCACATGAATTGGTATTCAGCCTAAGTTATAATAATAGAAATAAAAATAAAATCGTATGCCATTTTAACGTGTCATAAGAACGACTAATAACTATCAGTTACTATTAAAAATTTCTGGCAAAATTTTTATAATGTTGGCTTAGCTGTTAGATAGTATTATTAAAAATCATTATTATTAAACCCACATATGATAGTGCAGACTCCGGCACATTTCCCCCACGTGGATCTACGCATCTTTGCAATGGGCCTTTCCCAGTAATGAAACCAAGTAAACCAAATATTGAAGCCAGACCTCAGTACCATGAAGCAATAAACTAAGATCTTAAAATATAATGCAGAATATTCTCACCAAATAGTATTAGTAATAATGTTTAGAGAGAGCAAAAAATGCATTTTGGTTAATACATACAGTGGAATTAAAATTATTTTGAAATACTATTTTCTCTTCATTCTAATCTCTCTTTTGTGTGTGTTTTATGCTATAACATATTAGTATGGAAGACTATGCATGTAACTTTTAATGATCCTATATATCTGAAAGTCACTCCACATTTTTTTCTTTGTGAGAAGTATATTGTGTAAAAGCTAGATGACCTATGGTTTTAATACTTGGCTTATAGGTCCTGAGCGTTGGGCTTAGGGCCTAAGGTTCAACACGAAAGTTCAAGGAAACACCCTTATCTTGAGGTGAACAGCAATAATAAACATTGGGAAGTGCCCTTAGGAATTTTCTTTTTGGTGTTGATTCTGAATAGTAATTGTGAAGCAACAAAGAGAGACCTTCTGTCATCTTTGTTTTATTCTTTTTAATTAAAAAAAAAAGGAAGAGGAAATAATTCGCTATTGAAATAATTTGTGTAAGTGAACACAGCTCAATTAGCTTTTAAATGTAAATTTTAATTAGTGTTCTGACTCAGTGCCTAATTTGAATGTTGTCAGTTGTCTGTGGTTTGGAGAATTCCATGCCAAGGTTTACTCCTGTTTGTTAGGAAGAGCCAAGTGTTGGCTTAATTCCATCCCACTGCTTAGCTCATTAATATAAAAGCTCCTTGTGACCTTAAGTGCCATAAAAATGCCATTGCATACTTAGACATCCTCTTTTCAAAATAGTTTTTGTACTAAAGTTTTGTAGCAAGGGAAAATTAGTAATATTCATTCATTTATTCATTTAATTAACACAGCAAATATTTAATGAACGCCTACAATATATGAAGCACTGTTCCATGTGCTGGAGATAACAGTAATAGACAAATTAAAAACTCTGTGCCCTCATGGAGCTTACGTGCTAGTGGAGGGGACAGACAGTAACAAGATAACTTAAATAAAATGTATAAAATAGTCTACTCTGATGAATACTAAAATGGAAATAAAATAAGGGACCGTGTTGGGAAGTTGCAATTTTAGGTGAGGTGTCCAGGGAAGACCTGTCTGATAAGACTTTTGAGTAAAGATATTTGAGAGAACCAGCCATGAAACTATTGGGTACAATACATTCTATGCCAAGAAAACAAAATGCAAAGATATCAAAGTGTGATGGCAGGGGTCAAAGTGTAATGACATCTTAGAGAAGTATGAAAAGCCAGTGTGGTCATGCTAGGTGTGCACAGGAAGAGGAAATAGACCAGGCAGGCACTTTTAGGTTTCTATAAGGTGGCTGAATATCTGAATTAGAGTAGAATCCATTAACAGGATCATTTTGCCTGCTATTTTGAAATAGAATCAAGGGGAAAGACCAAAGGCAGAAAAGTCATGTGTTCTTAGGAGTCTACTGCAATAATCAGGTGAGAAACCATATGCTTTAGATGAAGGTGGTATCAGTAAAGTGGTAAGATTAGATTTTATTTTGAATTTAGAATTCACAAATTTTAGAATGTTTTTATTCTAAATGTGAAGGTAGAGCTGGCAGATTTTACTGATGATTTGAATGTGAGATGTATTCATTATCTAATACTGTGTAACAAATTACCCCATCTTAACTGGCTTAAAAACTGTATTTATTATCTCACTCTTTCTGTGAATCAGGAATTCAGGCAGAGCTTAGCTGGATCTTATGCTTCAGGGTTTCTTTCTCAAGAGGTTGTAATCAAGGTGTCAGTCTGGGATCCATAGTCGTCTCAAGATTCAGCTGGAATAGAATTTACTTCCAAGTTTATTCAGAGATTGTTGACAAGATTCAGTTCTTTGCCAGGAGCATGCAAGAATAGCCAGAGACAGTACCAACAACACAAAAGTCAGAGTTCTATAATGAAATCACATTTGTCTTATTCCATCAGTTGGGAGCAAGTCACTAGGACAAGCCAATACTCAAGGGAGAGGATCCCACAAGTGCATGAACACCAGAAGGGGATCATTGGGAACCATGTCAGAAGGTGCCTCCCACCTGAGGTGTGAGGGGGAAAAAAAGAGCCAGGAATATCTTCAATATAAATAACAGTGAATAGGATCATCTTATTTGATAAAGTTTATTTTGGAGTGTAAATTTTTTTGTTTTTTTCTTGGATGCAGAGTTTGAATTGCAATCGATTTTAAGTTCAAAATCTTCACGATACCTTTTTTATTTAAAAACTTTCTGTCTCCATTCACAATGTATCAGTGACATTTGCCTTATGCCATCTTTTCTTGTTTTTTTTCTACCATTCTGGAGTTCCCAGAAGTGACCCAGAAATGTTGATTGAGGTTTCACATGTGCTCATTATTGGGTTCCAGGGCGGTAACACAGAGTCCTTGACCTCAGGAAGAACTCAACAAAGGCAGTTGTTTACTGGTTAAGAGATTTGAAGAGAGCTAGACACACATTTAGGAAGAAATGAAGTTTTTAAAGGTTAAACAATGTGTCCAAGGCCATCCTGCTGGTAAGACAGCGTTGGATTTGAGCCTGTATGCCTGTGCCTGCCTTATTTTTATAGCCTATCCTCTTTACAAAACAATTTTCAATTTTAAGGAGCTTTGTATTCCTGAGAGACAAAGTCAACACCCTTGAAGCCATCAAAAAGTGGTTACTTGCAAAGCATTTTGATGTGAAATGAGAATAAAATTGAAACCAAGAAAAAGGAACAATCAGGGTGGATTGGAGTAGAGAAATTGGCTGGAAGGAGACAAGACTAAAATGGAGCCATGAAGAATGGGTAGGATGAAGATATACATACTACGCTGTCCTTTGTAGTTTGTGCATGAGACCTGATTAGATAAATGTGTATGTAAAATTAATGTCAGAAGAGAATAGTTAAATGCTTTTGCTTGATTCTGCGAAGTTACATTACCTCTCTCTTTCTGAATTTACTTCTATTTGTGATGGTAACTGAGGAAGTAGAAATAATGAATAATAATGCACAGTGTATTCCTGCATCATTCTTTCAATACAAAAAATAATTTAACAAGCCTTCTTTAGTGGCCATCCAGGAAATTATACTATTAATGGCCTTTGGCCATCAGAAAATTATACTATGTAGACTACCAATAATATAGCTCATTCTTCAGTGCTCCTAGCATTGGCCTCAGTTCTGCATGAGCCTGTTTCCACCTGTCTAAACCACATCACTGATTTTGGAAAATGTATGTATGTTCACACTGTTCCAAAAACTTCCCTAGGGCTTTATGTTGCAAGGACATTGCCCCAAACTCTCCTTCTTTGTAATGTGTTTATCTGTGCTGATTCTAAAATTTTTCAAGCTCTGTAAAATAAGAATAAGGAGCACTGAATTTTTTTAAGTGAAAGGCCACATCTTTTATTTTAGACTTTTGATCAAAATGAATCTAGTGAAATGCATGGCAAAGTTAGCTGCCAATTCTTGGACTTCCTATACGTAGTGAACATGAAGAATGATAAATTAGACTTTGTCCATGGATCTGGGGTTGTGCTATTCATTTAGATAGGAATAAAACCTAATCAGAAACTTAGCATTATTTAACTAGAATCTAAATGTGCATTGTAGCATGTTTTTTTGTCAAGGTAAAAAAAATTCTGTACCATCCACTTCTTTTACAGTATTTTTTCCTTTTTAATGTTAGCAATTTATTTTACATCTGTGTTCAAATGATAACATTTAAACACCTTAAATTTTATGGGCTAGTCCCTTCCATTTACTACCTTCATCTTACCCACCATAACCAAGGTTAGTTTTATAGAGATGGGAGGATGGGAGATTTTTAAGGATAGATCTCCCAATTGCTTTTAATTTCAAGAGTAGATTGAACATTTTAATATGTTACATCTTTAAATGAATGAAAAATATGCCAACTTGTACTAATAATTGTCCAGCCATACTGTGTTATTCAGAACAAAACATATTTCCATACCCTGAACAACTTGCCTGTATAGTGAGCTATGTATTAAATCAAGAGAACAAGTAAATTGCTTGGTCAGTCATGTTACATCCAGTGCTTAGCACTGTGCCTGGCATGTTACAGATGCTCATTTTATATATCATATAGATGTTGAATGAATTTTTCAAATAGATCAGTGACAAAAGTGCTCAGTAGCTATAGTAGGCAGAATTCCAAGATGACCCCCAGTGACCTTTGCCCTTGTGAAATCCCCTACCCTTCAGTGGGAAGGACCAGTGAATATGATGAGATACCATTTCTCTGATTATGCTGCTTTACAGGGACACCCAGAGATATTGCAGGTTCAGTTTTAGACCACCACAATAAAATGAATATGACAACAAAGTGAGTCACAAAGTTTTTGGTTTCCCAGTGCACATAAAAGTTATGTTTACTTTACACCATAGTCTATTACATGTGCAATAATAGCCTTATGTCTAAAAAAAAGTGTACCTGTCTTAATTAAAAACACTTTATTAGTAAAACATGCTAACCATCATCTGAGCCTTCAGCGAGTTGTAATCTTTCTGCTGGTGGAGGGCCTTGCCTCAGTGCTGATGGCTGCTGACTGATCAGGGTGGTGGTTGCCGAAGGTTGGGGTGGTGTGGCCATTTCTCAAAACAAGACAACAGTGAAGTTTGCTGCGTGGATTGACTCTTCCTTTCATGAACAATATCTCTAGAGCACACAATGTGGTTTGATAGCATTTTACCCACAGAAGAACTTCTTTCAAAATTAGAGTCAGTCCTCTCAAACCCTGCCACTGCTTGATCGACTAAGTTTATGTAATAGTCTAAATCCTTTGTTCTCATTTCAACAATCCATTAAGTTCACCGTCTTAAGTGGGCGCAGTTTCTGGTGCCCCAAAAGAATTACAATAGTAACATCAAAGATCGCTGATCACAGACCACCACATTAATAATGGAAAAGTTTGAAATATTGTGAAATTACCAAAATGTGACATAGAGACACGAAGTGAGCAAATGCTGTTGGGAAAATGGGACCAATAGACTTGCTCAAAGCAGGGTTGCCATTAGTTTGTTTAAAAAAAAAAAAAAGCACTATTTGTGAAGGACAGTGAAGGGAAGCACGGCACAGTGAAGTCCGCCCACTGTGGCAGAAGGGATTATCGATCTCACTACTTGGATTGTATACTGGACATGCATTAGTTATACTGAGATTCATATCTAGTCTGTGGAGAGCTTGACCTGTGCCTAAATTGAACTCTTTAATGAAATGTACTTAATATTACCAAGGCTGTAGTGTGTAGAGAATCGCTATTATTAAGCTACATAAGATGCTATGTTAAAGCTCTCTGAACCTGAGGCCAGAAAGGGAGGGTTTCTTTCCTTTGAATGAATTTTTCTACAATGTTAGATTTATTCAGGCAGTATTACATAGTGGTTAAAAACAGTGGCCTTGGATCCAGGTACATGTGAACTTGAATCTGCCACTGAGTGGTTGTGTGATTGTGAAAATGTGTCTTAACCTCTCTGAATGTAGTGTCTTAATATGCAAAACAGGATGATTAAAAACATTGCTTCATAAGGTGTTAATTAGGATTCACTGAGATCATGCATGTAACGCACTTAGCACAGTGCCTGGAATGATTAAACCACTCAATGTATCTTAATCTTAGTTTTTATTTTTGTTGTTATATCAAAAGTAGAAAATGTAGCTCAGCAGTAGTATTTTTTTTGAGTGTCACTAATCACAGCATTTCAGGCTAGCCCCTGTTGGGGAAGGCAGTGTTTCCAGTGCTCAGGCACATAGATCTCGCACATTGATTACCAGCGGAGAATTACGAGATCTCCCACTCACTATTTATGTCACTTGAACAAAGTAAACTTTCTCAGCCTTGATGTCCTCAGGTGTAAAATAGAGACTAATAATAGCACTTACTCCCTAGGTTCGGTGTGAAAAGCAAACGAGGTAATATATGCAGAATGCTTTGAACAGGTCCTAAACTGATTTGTGATACATCAGTGTTCGCTGTTGCTGGCAAATACTCTTCTAAACTATGTGTTCATGTGTATATACAGGTATAATCTGTGCACATTATGTATACTATAAAATGGTGTTACATTATAGATAGCTGTGTTTTACATAGCTTAAATCTTTGCATAGATCCTTAATTATTTCTTTGGGCTATTTTCCAAGAGTAGAATTGCTGGAATAGTGATTGTAAATGTTTATACTTCTTTCGATCTGCATTGTCAAGTTGTGCTCGATTAAGGTTGTAGGGATTTTACACTGTCGTTAGCAGGGCACTAGAGTGGCCAGACCCTCACCCACACTTGCGCTCTAACTGGTTGGATACTAATGTCTAACCGTTGGGTTGTTTGCATTACAAAGGTAGTTGGGTGTGGTTTTCTGTTCATTTTTCTTTAGTATTTCTTAATTTTTGAATGGTGTATTTACTTTAATGGGGATGTTAGACAATTTACATTACAAAGAATTCCTTTCTCAGTAAGGGCCAAGAGTAAGTATATTAGTTTACTGTAGCTGCTGTAACAAACCACCACCAACTTAGTTCTGAAGATCAGAAATCAGGAAATGGGTCTAATCAGGCTAAAATCAAGGTTTTCGCTGAGCTGCATTCCTTCTGGAGGCTCTAGGGGATAATCTGCTTCTTTGCCTTTTCCAGCTTCTAGAGGCTGTCCACACTCCTTGGCTCATGACCCTTTTCTTGCAGTGGCCTCACTCTGACCTCTGCTTCCATCATATCTCTTCCTCTTCACTCTGACCCTCCAACTTCCCTGTTGTGAGGACCCTGTGATTACATTGGGTCTAGCCAGCTAATCCAGAATAATCTCTCCATTTAAAAATCTTTAATCTCAATACAAGTCTCTTTTACCACTTAAGGTAACATAGTCACGGGCTCTGGGGATAAGGACACAGACATAAAGCGGGGGGAGGTATGCATTATTCAGCTCACCATAAAAAATTACCTTCATTTTTACCCTGTATAGCCTCTAATTTAACCCACCATATATTAGCTAATCCTTAAAAAATTCTGAAAAGATTTAATTCTAATATTAAACTTCATAAATGGTCTACAGAACATTGGCCACTCAGAGATAGTATTCAAATTAAAACACAACCCTCTTGCAAAAGATAAATAACACACTTTGGAGAACTATAGAAAAAAGTGTGATTCCCCCTTAAGAATATTGCATGCATATTATAGCTGATACTAGGTAAACTGGAGTGAAATCAAGTAAGCAATCCTTTTGCCTCTCATTCCTTTCTGTTCGCTTTATCTCCACTATAATTCAGGCCTGTTTTGTTAATCAATGACAGAGGATAAGTCAAAAAGGCCTTGATGATTCTGAAATCTGGACCAGCACCCATGGGAAAGCTGAATGAAACAACTGCATTTTTTTTAACCTGTGAGAAAAATCTAAAAACTTACCAAGTTTACAAGAGAAGAAGTTATAAATGTGGATCCTCTGTTCTTTCCCCAAGAAATGTCTTTTTTTTTTTTTTTTTTTCTGCAAGTTGAATTTCTGGCCCAGGAATTTCCTCTCACTGATTAAATTGGCCTCATTTCAACACATAATATTGGCTGCTTTATAAAGACCGATTTGCTTACCCACAATGAAAACTGTTATCTTTACTAATAAAACCAAATATTCAGCATTGGATTATTTTCAATGGTTTAGAAATAGCTTTTAAAAAAAATAAATAAATGCTGTCATTTATAAAATGTTCTTTTGACATGATATCATTACTTGTAGAGGAAGACCGCAGCCTTTATCAACTCTGCTTAAAGGTGTAGTTTTTCTACACAGCATAAGGAAATGCAGTAATTGATAAGGATGTATTTGATTTTTGACTCGATTTGAATATTGCTAATAGTCACCATCATCACCTTTGATTGGTGTGGTCTGGTTTCTGTCATTCTTTTAAAGTCATTAGATTTGCTTTAGCTACTCGTTATCATGGTATACCTCACATACCAAAATTTGATAACCTACAGAATAGTTTCTTTCACCACATGAATTTCAAACTCACTTACAGTAGAGTACTTTTTAAAATAACGTATCTAAGGGAAATTAAATCTAAGGCAGCAAGAAAACAAAGTATTATCTCCCTTAGATAGTGAGAGCTCAGCATTTGAATAAAATGCCGCAAAAAGAAGTTGTTCACCACCGCTCCTTTGTAATGAAATCTTTCCTCTTTAATACTTCAGGCCTAGTTTCTCCTCTCATGGATAAATTTGACATAGGCAACAGAGAGGATTTTTGCTAAATGTTTACACGAGGGGATGAATGCTCCCTAATTAGTCACCTGTGGACTGCACTGTTGAGTATGTGTTGGTTGTGTTTCTGATGCCGGTATTCATAATTTGAATGGAATTTGATGAGCACAGGTAGTTTAGCAGCTTTTATTCTCTGGTGCAAACCAAGGCAATTAAGATAGTTTTTATGTTTATGGAATCATAGAAGCATAGAATATGAGAAATGGAAGAGACCTTGTATGTCTTTATGACCTAGTGTCTCATTTTACAAGCTAGGAAACTGAAACCCAGAGAGACTCAATGTCTCCCTGCCCCGAACACCTTTGTGTTTGCTCTAAATGAGTTTACTGATGGACTCAGGTATGGCAGTATCCCAGCTGATGATGACCATAAGGGCTCTCTGCTTCTCCAGCCTCTCCGCTCTGCCATTTACTTGCTCTCACTTCCCCCCTGCCCACTTGCTTTCCCAGCGTTCCTCCTGTCAGTCACAGGTCTGATCTCGGACCTTTACATTTTGCTTTGTACTTAATTCCATTATCACCTTCCCCAGAATTATTCGCATTAGCAAGTCATACACTGTGAAATGGTGGAGTGAACAATTGTCGGACATTAGTGTATGAATGAGGCAATGAAACTTGAAAATTGGCTGCCTCCTAAGTGTAAAGCTAGCCCCATATGCCCTTAACTAATAATTTTTTTTAAAGTTGGCCTTAGAAACCTAGAATGCATCAGCAAGCACCATTTAGAGGCCCCACAAATATTTTATATAGACTTGATATTGTTTTTTATTAACTAGATACAGTGCAGTTTTATGACAGGTCTAAAGTATAAATGGCAATGCAACCCACACTCATATACCCACCATCAAGTTTGAGATACAAATTTGATACCCCTGTGTGACCTATTCCGATCACATTCACTTAATCTTTCCTATCAGAATGATTTTTTTCGTAAACTATTCAAATTCACTTACTCTTCTGTGTGATTTTACTACCTACCTTTATACCCTTACAAAAATAAATTTAGTTTTATGTGTTTTAAACCCTGTGTAAATGGAATCATTGTGTGTGTCTTCTGCAAATTTTTTTTTTTTTGGTACAATATTATGATTTTGAAATTCTTACATGTTTGTAATTCTAGTTGATTAAATTGTAGTACTTTGTAGTACTCTGTTATGTAAATATATCACAACTTATTTATCTCCTCTACTTTGGATGCCATGGATATTTATTATAAATACTGATACATCTGGATTTATCTCTGCCATCTCATTCTGTGTTTTTTAAGTGCTTTCATCTTCTGTTTATTTTTCTCCCCTTTTTTGACTTCTTTTGAGTGATTTTGTTATTCCATAATCTCCCTTTACTAGTTTGACATTTTAAAACTCTGTCAAATATTATATCTACATTAGAAATTATAACATACATGCTTAACTTATCAGAGTCTAAAATTGAAAAATAGGAACTTCATTCATGTATTTATCCCTTCAAAGCATTGATACAACTCTTGAAATAGCTCAGTAAAACAAACAAAACAAACAAAAGCCATGCCCTGTTGGAACTATATTCTGAATTGAAGATATCCTACTGTCTTCTGACTTCAACTGTTGCTGTTAAGAAATCATTCATCATTCTAGGTTTTTCTTTTTAGTTTTTTTTCCCTTCTTTGTCATTTTTAAGACCTTCTCCTTATTTTTAGATTTTCTATGATGTGTCTAGATGTTGACTTGTTTTTATTTTTCCTGCTTGGAATTTGGACCTTCTGACTTTGAAGATTAATGATTTTCATCAGTTCTGGAAAATTTTCAACCTTTATTCCTTTGGATATTGTCTTTCCCACATTCTTTTTCCACTCTCCTCCTGAGACCGATTAAACATGTTTTATATCCTCCCACTCTATTTTGTTCGTATTTTTTATTGCTGTTCCACATTTTTCGTTTCTTTATCTTACTGTACTGGATACTAAATAATTTTTTTCAAATTGTCCTCCTGTTCATTAATTCTCTCTTTAGTTATTTCTAACATTTGGCAGTGTGTATGTAGAGAAAGAGAGTTTTAAATTTATTTTAATTACATTTTTATTTCTGAAAGTTATTTTTATTATTTATCTTATAATTATACTGTCTTTCTCCTGTTTATCATTTTTATTACTTTTAGTTCTTTAAACATATGAGATATAAATATTTCTATACAATGTCTGATAATTCTAACAGCTGAAGTCTTTTATGAGTCTGATTTTTCTGTCTTATTGCTGCTGACTCCGATTCATAGTGTCCTGTTTCCTTATGTATGTTTGGATATTTAAGAGCTTATATTTAATGGAAACTTATCTGTGGAAATTCTTATCCATTGGTATGAGGCCTGCCTGGATGGAAGGCAGGTTCCTTCAAAGAAGATTTACATTTGCTTCTGCCAGATAGCTGAGAGCTCTCTCTGTCCAGAGCAATGTTAACTAAGTTATTTGATTAAGGATTTTTTAACACTGGGGTACTATATGTATGAGGTACAGGTAGGAGCCAAAAGAATTCGCTACCCAGCACCAAGTTTTCATGAAGTTAATTTTTCTTGCAGTGCTCTGGAAAATGTCTCATTGATTTTAATTCATGCCTATCCCTTTGGGCTCCGAGACTTACGTGTAGATCTCTTATTAAATTCCTGTTCTTAAGGTACAACCTTTGTTTCTTATCTCCCCATGTGAAAAATAAAATTCCATGCTGCTTGAGCACAGCAAATGCCAGGCAAAATCTGGCTTCAGAGTCCTATTTACTTCTCCACATTTGTGCTTTCTCTTATTTTTTGGCACCTGAGAAATCTTCACCTCCCTGCTGGCTTATCAATGCATTTAATACACTTAAAAATAAATATTTTAATTATAATCTAGCATTTGTTTTCTTCTGCAAGAATCTTGGTCAGGATGTTTAAACTGCTGTATTGCCAGGAACAGAGGTCAATGACAGATTTTAAAATATGTTTTAAATACAATTATAAGAAGCAGTACACATATTATAAATCATTACTTATCTATGTATCTCCTGTGTTTAACAGTTTAGTAGTCTGTCAAGAAAATGTTATATATATATATATACATATATATATATATATATTCATACACACACACACACATAGAGATATATACATACACACCAGGAGTGTGGGACAGGCATTCTTTTTTGAATATTTGCTAGGTGCCAGACACTCTAGTAAGTTTCATATGGATTCTCTCATGTATTCCTCACCAGAGCCATATGCATTCCTTAAGAAAACTCACGTTTTGCAGAATCATTTACTAAAAGGCATAGGGATTATGGGAACAAAGTGTTGAGGCTGACTATTCAAAATTCCTATGAATGTTGTTATTAGTGCACTAGGCAAAATTATAACAATCTTAATAATAAATATCAGAACAGTTTTAAAAGATATTAAATTTCTAAAAAATAAAGAAATAATAAAGTAGGTATGCTATTTACTTAGAAATATTAGATACGAGTACCTTGATAGACGCAAGTATGAGGATCCTTCATGAGAGAGCTTGTGGCTATTTTGAGCAGAGAAAGACTTGGCTAGTACTGAAAACTACTAGAACACTTCTGTTACTCCTCCGCAGTTTATTGTATTCGACTCTTTTGCTGTACTTTGCATTCGGCTGTTGCTTCTTAGTGTAGTGACACAAAACATTAATGTACTGGAAAAAATTGCTTATGAACCAGTGTGACTTCTGCATTATGCCAACGTCATTCCCCACATGCTAATCTTATATAAGCTAATTCACATTATAGAAATATGTCTTATTGTAGAACAGACTATATTAATATCCTCATCTTCCAGATAAAGAAAATGAGTCTTAAAGAACTTAGATAACTTTCCCAAAGTTATTCAGCTAATAAGTGCTGAGCCTGGGATTTGAACAGTGTGATTTCAGATACACCTAACTACCATGTGTCCCTTTGGGATAACAGACCAAAAGAACTGAAGATCCACCTGATACAGGATAAATTATGATTAAGACTGTTGCTTCATGTGTCTTATTATAGACTGTCCTTGAAGAATTATACAGTTTAAAAATTACTTATTATAGAAGTAGACTGAAAATAATTTTGGATTCTTCAATGGGTCAGTGTTTCTAAAATTTTGATTTCTAATTACTTTAACCTTGAATTAACATCTCAAGAACATCACCAGGTCAGAGTTGTGAAGATATTCCAGGATTATATAATGTAAAATAATAAGCATTATTTCTGTGGCTTACTTTGGAGTTAGTCCATATCTGCAGGATAAGAGAAAAGGCACACACATTCATTTAGTTATCATTCATTTAATCTCTTTTTACTTTTTTTAGTTATTTTTTAATGGAGGTACTGGAGGTTGAACCCAGGACCTCAAGCATGCTAAGCATATGCTCTTACACTGAGCTATAATAACCCTTCCCCCATTTAATTTTTATTGAGTGCTTCCTAGTTGCTGGGACACATCAGTGAACAAAGCAAAAATTGTGCTTTTAGGGGTGTACATTCTAGAAGGGAAAAATATACAAATATATGATGTCAACTGGTGACAAGTGTTATTAGGACAAAGAGAGCAGTGTTTGGGATGCTGCCAATAGAGATAGTAAGATACTCTACAAATATCTGAATGAAATGAAGGTGGGATCCATTTGAATGCCCGGGGGTGACCCTTAGGAATGAGTGAGGGTTGGGACTCCAGTTGGTGCGCTAGACGACAGGTGGTGCAGTGGAGTGAACCACGGAAGTTGGAAGTGAGACCATGGTGGTCAGTAGGGGTCAAGTCATCATAGGCCATGGCAAGGATTTTGGATTTTATTATGAATGAGGTAGAAATTCCTTGATGGGTTTTGAACATGGAAGGATATGAACTGAATCAGTTTAAAAGCCTCATAGCTGTTGAGTGGTGAATAGATTGGGGGGGGGGTGCATGTACACATATGCATGTATGGTTGGAGGAAGCAATGGGGATTTAAAGATGAAAATAGGCAGAACAGTTCAAACAGTCCAAATTTGGAATCAGGTAATAGTAATGAAAGTGATACAAAGCAGTCAGATTCAGGATGTACATTAAAAGTAGAAACAACGCAATTTATTGATGTGGATTTCTCATGTGAACATGAAACCAAGCAAAATTCCCATAAACAGTGGTAGTAGAGGAAGAAAAGTGGGCTTACTGAGCCCTTTTCCTAAAAAAAAAAAGCAAAAATGTTGATAAAAATTGGCATAATATTCTTAAACATTATTTCATTCCATCTCAAAATATTCGAATTTCTGCTTCCAACCCCAACTATCTTGAGGCTTAGTCCCAAAGTATTGATTTCAAATTTCTTTGTTTGTAGAACTCTTTTTAAAATGAAATCTTACACCATACCACAATATATAAAATACATAGTTGTATTTTATTTGTATAAATGTTCTACATAAATCCAAGCTTGTAACACTTATGATAGATTTAATCAGTTAACTCATAAAAAGCTATTTTAAATCTTAGAAAGAAGTTAGTGCCTTCATGAAGCTTAAACATTTATTGGATGGCACGATGAATGAACGGATGGATGGATTTATTTAGAGAAGCTTAAAAAGTTCAAGAGTTAGCACATGGGAAAAAGTCAATAGCAAACCACTTTACTCTAGCACAGAAAGGAGAAAGCTCTGTTAAGATGACTCTAGGGTCAGATAATCAACATTACCCTTCCCTAACCTTCATCTGTTGCAAACTTCTAATTCAATCACACATGAACAAAGTATTAACATTTGACACAAATAGAATTAATAACCTCTTTTTTCACTTTGTATGTTCCTAATTTAATAGAACTAATATGATAATGCAAGAACACAGTTTTTAAAAATAAAACACAATCAATAAGACTCTTCAGTTTTACCTTTCATTGCTCTTTTTACTGCACTCACTTTTGGAGCTTACTGTGTTTGAGAAGAATAAGCACTGAATGACCTTGCACTTGCCATACAGGGTGTACTGTTTTTGAAATGCTAAGAGATGGGAAGCCATGTACAAATGACTTGATATTATAAACTGAACCATTCAAACAAGTTATGATTATGTCAGTTTGCTCAAAGCTGGCAAACAGCTTTTGAATATATAGACACTGCTTCAGATAATTGATTCTATTCCTCCGACTCAGGATTTTTCCAAGTGTCATTCTATAGGTAGGAAATCCAACACACAAAATGCTGACTTCCAAAACCAAGAAGCAGGGGGCAAGAGAGTAAGAGTTCTCATTTCAAAATTTTATCCTCAGTTGGCTTCCTTATTGATTCTTGAGTGCTCTCCCCAGACAGAGCCTTAAAATTTTTTGTTTGTTTGTTTGTTTTATAAAGTTTCATTTAGAGAGAATTTTTCAGAAAATTTTCAGCTGTGTCAAGCAAAGCAGACCTGGATCAGCAACCAGTGTAAGACAAGAGTTACCTGGCAAGAATCCTGATAAACATCTCACTTCTGATAAAAATGATCCTTCCCTGGGAATCTGCAGAAACAGGCTTCTCACTTCTCATGATCAAATATTCAGGCTCTCACCCTCTCGCAAGGATCATTGCCCCCTTTCTTGTAAGTCTTTCTTCCGGGATCTGTTCACTAACTCACAAGGGCCAATAGTTCTTCCCTCTTGCTTTCAGGATGCCTCATCTTTACATTCCTGGACCTATTCCCTAAATGCTTAAAAAGAAATTCTTGGACATCCTTACGTTTGATCATTCAGTTGATCTGACTGGTACGGTTTCCTTAGGTTCAGTCTTGGAGGTATGAGGTCATGGTTTATGAGACTACAGGGAACAAATAGTTATTGTGACATCTCCCTTTATTAACTGTAAGTAATACATTGTGATTCGTTGTTGTACCTTATGATATTTGAGCAATAATATTCTCTGATTAAGAAATAATTTCCGACCATTTATGGTTCAAAATTGGTTTCTCAAGAATTGAGTTTCTTAAAAAGTAATGAATGTAACTGCTCCTGTGAATTACTTTTTAAAAAATATTTTAATCTCACCCTCATTGCTGGGAACAAAAAAAGTTATGTGCTTAACAACCAGAAAATGAGTCAATGCAATTGATGGCAAACTGAGCAGCTTAATTTCATTGGCTCAAGGTAAATCATGCACAAAATAAACGAAAGACTGAAATGTATCTTAGGGAGAAGGAAAAAAGCCAACATGTTTTTATTTCCCTGAAATTACAACATCATAAACTTTGTAATCCATCTTTTCAGCAAAAGGGTCTCTAGCAACTGTTGAATACATTCTTTGACCTTACACCCAGATTGTTTCAATCAAGTATTCAGAGAAAACCTTTGTATTGTATTTTCAAACTTTCTTTATAAATCAGAGTTAAATGTGCTTCAGATGGAAATATGACTAGCGGCTCCTCTGTCCCCCTCAATCCGTAAACTGTTGCTCCCAATTTGGAGCTGCCTGAGAGGCCCATTTCTGATAAGGAGGCTCTTCACCTACAAAGTAGTGTATAGCATCTTTGCTGTCAGTGCAGTGAAGCTTTTGACTCTGCATAAAATGGAAATAATCCTTTCTTATGGGAAATAAAGGTGTAACCACCATGCAGGTGGGAGAGAAGAGAAATATTTTCTTAGAAATACTTCCATAAACTTGGTAACTAATGGCAATAAATTGCTTATTTTAACTATGACCTTTTCAAAGACATGCTGAATATGCTCAAATTATACTTATAATCACATTTCAGATTGTGGTTGAGGTTTTATTTAAACTGGCTATTATATATATTGCTCTGAATTTTTTCCTATGGATGTTCATCTCTTTATTTGACATCCTAGCCCTTTAAAATATTTTCTAATAATCCATTTTCCCCAAATTTCCTCTGCTATCCAAATCATTCTCTCTCTCCTCTCCCTCCATTTCTCCCTCCCTCCCCTCCACATTTGGTTTCTTATATTATTTTCTGATAATTTATTTTTTTCTTTAAAAAGATGCATGCATGCTTAATTCACTTTGGAGTTTCTTTTTTTTTTTAAAACTTACTAGACAAACTGACTATTGTAATATTAAGTATCTGCACTTTTTACCTCCTAACTATCGTCCCCATGTGCTTAAAATTTTTTAAGTGTGGAAAAACAAAGAGTAGCCACCTGCTGCTCTTTTTGTTTTTTCATTCAGGCTTTATGAGGTTTGGCACTACCAACTTTGTTAGAAGCCTGGGAGCCATACAGAGCAGACCAGAGCGTTATAGCCCAACATGCATTCTTTCTGCATTACATTCTGCTTTTACATCTCACCTTTTATTCCACCCATCTTTCTGTTTCAGACATTGGAAAGTGGACTTCCAATTTAAGGCATTATAGGGTACAAAGCAACTTGGAAAATTATTATTTATATTAGTATGTTATTACTTATAATAACAATATAGATTGGGAAATTATTAATTATGATAGCATAAGCATGAGTAATGGTAGGTGGCTGGCACAGGGGCAGTTAAAATCATAATAAATAATAAACATAGATCCGGACCAGCATTTGGAGTGGGAGTTAGTCAAGGCCAAGGTATTTGTCAATGTTGCTGATTGGGAGAAGTGTTAAAATCAAGGTATATACCCACCAAATGTCTTCCAAGGAGTCACAATCCCACACAGTTAGGGCTCAGAGGTTAAGTAGATTTTCAAAGGGCCAAATGCTCTATTCCAGTGCTGGACAGTCATGGTACCCTGCAAGATGTTTAAGGCTCTAAAAACTCCTGTGCTTTAGAACAATTTTGTTTATGTAGCTTTTCCCAAAACTATTTGATCTGTTGGCATTCCTTGAATAAGCTCTTTGGGAACTAAAATCTTAGATGCATCCTTACCACCTCCTCTCTTGGCTTCATATCCAGTCACCCAGTTCTGTAAGTCCCAGGGATTCTTTCCTCAAAGACCCTCTTGCAGCTCTTCCCTCCTTCCTGCCCCCGCCTGGGTTCAGGTTAGTGGTTCTCAGTGTCAGTAAGGAGTGAGGAGAGACAGACATAGCTCATATCAACTGAGACTATGTGTAGTTTCCAGACTCACAGTGAACATTACATTTAATTACTCATCATCAAAATTCAAGGTTTCCAAAAAGGATTTTAAAAGGGCATGAGATTGATTTTATTTCTAAAAAAAGAGAATAGCTTTTAAGAAGTCAAGAAACACCTTTATAAGGCCTCAAGCACTGTATTGGACTTAGTCTGTTCTGTTTCTCTGCCCTCCCATGTCCCATAGCCACTCTCAGTAATGTGGTAATCTGAAAACAAATAAACAAAAACTTGTCCTCATCTTAGGAAGCTATAAAAATGTACTGGACACCAAGAGACTGCTACAAAAGAAACAGTAGCCTGACCTCAGGCAAAATTATTACTCTTTATGGACTTTGGTTTCCTCATCTACAAAATAAATGCACAGGATAAGACAGATCTCAACCTGTATGAATATAGCATCTCTTCCCTACTCAAAAGTCTTGAATGCATGTACTACTCTCCCTGTTGTTAACTATAGAACAAATCCCACTTTCTTAGCTAGGTATTTAAGATCTTCTATAATCTACCACAAATCTGTCTTTACAACTTTGTTTCCACCAGTCCCCTCCATAAACTCTCTGCTCTTGTTAGATTTTTCAGGTTACTGCCACCTGAGTAAAACTTGCTTATTCCCATCACAGAGTCATTGCTTGACAATGACTCATCTCTGGAAGCCTCCTGTCACTTCTTTTCCAACACGTACCCATCCATGTCTTACTTATTTTTTAGGGTTTAATTTACATCGGACCTTTCTGCAATCATTATGAACAACAGTGGGTTTTTTTTCTAATCAATTTTCTGTACCAAAGATTTGTATGCCATTATTTGATCTTCATAATGTAAGCTCTTGTGTTTTAAGTGTATCTTAATTCCCCCAATAAGCTGTATTTGCCCCTGGGGCAAGGGATTCTTATACTTCATTGGCTTTCTTATAGTACCTAATAAAATATATTACCCATGGTCATTAATTAATATTTATAAATATTTGGGTATTAATTAATCATGGAAGATCTCTAAATCCATAATAGAGACTACTTATATCAAATTCAAAGCTGCATCACAAAAATGCAAATGACATATCTTTAAGAAACTATGAGAAATATGATTCTATTACTTTTAACTGATCCAGTGAACTTTCTCAGTCACTAACTTATCTAAAACAGAAGCTAATTTAACTTCCCCTCATTTTCAAATTTGAAAGAACACTCTGCATTTCTTTTTTTTACACTCTGCATTTCTTGATTCAAAAAATATATTCAAATGTATAAAAACATGAAAAGGAGAAACAGATTAAGCAGTCAGGTTTAGTTCAAGAAATGGTTATAATGATATATTTGTAATTCTTTCACTTTTGCTTGAAATATTTTTCTTTTAAAATGGGTCCACATCTTAGAAATTAAACATCTGTAGATATTGTAGTTGTATTATTTTGGACTTTGGATTTGTGTCTAAAGATGTTGTTACTGGCTGCACTTACCAAGCTATCTGAAGGTCTGCATTCCAGTTACTTATGTGACATCTTAAAATTGTCTTGCTAATCCACTTTTGTATTTGTTTAGCATTTGTCTTTCCCCACTATAATGAAACTCCATGGCCACAAGAATTTTGGTGACCATGATCACCACTGTGTCTTGGTCGCTACTGTCCTGCCATGTTTGGGTCACCACTGGATTAGCAGGGTCTGTGTACGTGCTTAGTTTCTATCTTTTGAATAAACAAATAAGACATTTGCATAAACTAGAGCAAGTCTCTGTTTCTCTCTTGGCCTCAACCATTGCATCTCTAAAAATAGACAAGTGTATCTATTCCAGTATGTTTTAAACATGTGTTCCTTCAACTACAAAGTTCCCTGGAACTATCTTAGAGTGTGAAAGGGGAGACCAAAACCAACAGTTGGGTTGGCTGCCTGCCTCACTCACTCTCAACCGGGCAAATCTCATTTTATCTGCTTTTCTAATAGGGATGGGAGTAAGAGGAAGAAGACAGTTCTAAATAAGATTTTGTTTAAAAATAGTGTGCTGCCTTTTACAATTAAAAAAAAAAGTTCTAAATAAGATTATTTCCATAAATCTAAGTCCAACTTCTATCTTACAGCTTATTTTGGGGGGTATTTTTTTATTGGGCAAACACTGAAAGGAATATTATTCTTTCCACTGCTGTGCAAATGTTAACCTACAAGTGATGGCACACGTGTCTCATGAAAAGACAAAATGCCTTGTGGCCGTTTATATGGTGTGGGAGTTTCATATGTTGATTTCCATCTTACACGCATGACTGCTGCTTCTTTGCATGCTCAACCAGTTCAGACCAAATATTGAAAACAGTAAGCCCAGCTATGTGGCAAATAGGAATATCCAGAGCAGCTATTCAGTGTATGTTTAGAAACTAAGAGACGTACTCACATATATTCAGTCTTATCAGTAATAATGATACTTTTGAGTGCCTGCTGAATCAATTACAATATTGTTCTTACATTGGTGCCCTGACTTCAGTGATTACTGATGTTATTATTATACGTTTGTTCTGTTTGTTATGGCAGGGGTTGTTTGATATAAAACAAACTGAAGATACTGAACTTGAATCTCTTTGGTATCAGACTTGTCTTGAACAGTGGAGAAAGTTCTCCACCATTCTTCTTAATTGTTTTTATTAAACTAAACATGTTGGCTAAATAGCATCAAATAAGAATTACCTTTAACTCGGCAGCTATTCTGATTGAGAAAAAAGTTTAAGTTTTTCATTAGGTCATGTTTAGAAGAACTTGTTTTGTAACATGAGCCACACAATATTTATGATATCTAGAGAAATATGGCTGGAATTCAAACTGCATATTTCTAGGAATAGCAAGAACAGCAGCTACCATTACTCTTGAGCTGATATTAATGTCAGATCTTCACTAGGGACTTTCCTAAATTATATCATTTAGTCCTCAAAGCAATCATTAGATACTATTGAGGCTCAGAGAGGTTCTCTGATTGAGACCAAAAGTCACACAGCAATTAAATGCGCCAACCATGTTACAAACTCAGATATGTCTGACTTCTTGACCTCTTTATTTGCCTTTATTTTAAGGCCTTTAACAAACTGTAATAACAATTTCTTAATTGATTACCAATGGTATTACCAGTCCAAGAGAGAGAAATGGGACCATGAATGAAGTGCACTGAAGCAGAATTTATCATGCAAAAATAATAAATTTTCTCTTGCTGGATTCTTTGTCTGTTTACACCTTCTTGGGAAAGGAAATGAGCAAAGTTCATTAGCAGCTTCTCTCATCACCCTGCTTTCCCCATTTGTGAAAATAAAAATCATTACACTATAAGCAGAAAAAGCATTAAAATAAATCAATTATTTTGTTTGGCTGTTAATTGAAACAGAGGGAAACAAAAAAGCTAAAGCATACAAATAGGAAAATTAGAAGTTAAGCATTATTAGATTTGGCTAACATAAAATACAAAAGAAAATACTGTTTTAGGGAAGAACACCTTCAAAAATAGAACATGTAAATATTTGATTCATAATTCGGATGAATAAGTTTCAAATCTGGCTAAGAGTAAATGTCATTTTCTAAGAAATGTGAACAGTAAACTACTGGTTCTTTTTTTTTTTTTTTAATGTGTGTGTCATTAAGAAAAAAAAAATTCCTAACTAATTAATTCCAAAGCAGTTTCAGTTATCTGACCTTTAAGCTCTACATCCGAACTCCACTGATGATTTCTGAGATAAAGTCTCATTAAAGTAAAGCTCCCGAAACTTTTCTTAAAGGATAAATTGTGAAGGGAGAATCCCATAAGGACTAAATGATTTGGTGGTTCAGATTGGAAAAGACTTGTTTCTAAAGAGGCCTCCAAACAAAAATAACGGTGGGGATAAAAACCACCCTTAGGTTGTTCCAGGCCATTTAAATTTGGATAGATGAACATTTTTAAACTATTTTGACTGCTCACATCTTAAGACTGAATTTTAGAGTCTGATTTTTTTTTTTTTGCACCAATACCATTTGTAATATTCAATCTAAACATCTTAACAACAAGCTTTTAGAAATTGTTTTGGAAATAGATGCTCTGAATACTTACCTAAATAGATCCACTTTCCCACACAGACACATTCTCTCTCACAAACACACACATTATTTTTTTCTTACATTTGCAATTTTCTTCCCTCTGAGATGCGAGAAATTACAATTTTAAAATGATGCAGCTTACCTGACAGGAAAGTGTTTTGTAGGATAGCGTCTCTACAAAGTACCCAACCCTTAGCTAACGTAACTTTGCCAACGATGCACTTCTCATATGACCATCCTCCACTCCATCTGTTTAATTAATTTTCTCCTTAGTAAAAATTCCTTCAATATTTTCTCCCATGATCTGAGTTCTCAAATCACAATGTGATACAGAATGTCTATCACAATACGATAGAGAATTTTGTAATGTTTCAGAATTCTCTAATACATATTAATTAATATGTAGGTTAACAAGTGTAATTTAAATATATGCATAAATATATAATATTAAACTTTTTAGAGATTAGAGGAAATAGCATGTGAAAATATAATTTAATAGGATTCTGTAACTCCAGAATTATTAACAAAATAGTTCCCATCCTAAAACTTTAATCAAGAAATAGAAGCAGCCAATTTTAAGACAAAGTTTATTTAATTTAGTAGTGAATTCGTTTATTCAACAAATACTGACTGGCTACTGTCACAGTCAGAAACTCTGTTAGGACACAAAAGTGTAAAGTCATAATCCTTCCCTTAAAGAATTAAAAGTCTAATAGGAGAGAGGTGGAAAAAATAAGCATTAAAACACCATTTAAAAAAAACACAGTAAGTGTTCTAAGAATAATGGGCACAGGAAAATACTTCACCCTTACAGAGAGGGTGCTGCACACGTGCCCAAGACTGGAAAAATTTAAGACAGACTTTTTAGAAAAGGTGCTAACTAAGTTAAACCGTAAAAGAAAAACAGATGCTGGCATATTGAAATGTCATTTCAGACACAGGGGATGGGGCAATGCAAAAAGCACTGTAGCCTGCGAAAGCAACTGAAGATTCAACTTAGTAGAGTCATACTTTGTGCTTGGAATGAACGAACATGAATGGGAATGAGAGACAAGACTGTAAGATGCGGAGGAGCTAAATCATGAAGTGATTAGTCTTACACTAAGGGTTTTATATTTTATCCTGAGGCTTCATGGAATTTAAACACCAGAACAGGACTTATTAGGCTAAGTAAAGAGAACTAATTTGAGGCAGAAAAGAAAGTAAAAATGCAGGTGGTAGGAAAATCAAGTTCCAGTAGATTCAGGTAATACCTTCAAGAGATCAAGGCCTCAGTTAAATTCTGTCAGCAGGGGCAGAGCAAAGAAATGAGATTTGAGAGCTATTTAGATGGTAAACATAATGGGACATGGTAACAGATGTGATGTTGAGATGAAGGGCGGGAGAAGAATCATGTCTCATTTTTGGTTAGGGTGATGGAAGGCTGGGGGTCCTATTCATGGAGAAAAGTAATGCAGGTAAAGAAGCAGGTTTTGGGGAGAATGATGATGAGATTAGTCATCTTAAGGTTAAGATGCCTTAAGAAAATCTAAGAGTGCTATCTTGTAGACAGATGAACATGTAGGTCTGGATTGGAAAAACGAGTTCTAGGTTGGTAGCTGCATCAGTCTGCATCCGTAACAGAGGACCATAGACTGGGTGGCTCAAACGATAAAAATTTATTTTCTCCCAGTTCTGGAGGCTGAAAGTTGAAGATCAAGGTGCTGAAGGGTTGCTTGCTTTCTTGTAAAGCCTGAAACCAGACTTCCTGGCTTACAGACAGCCTTCTGACTAGGTCCTCACGTGGCCTTTTTTCCTGTGTGTGGCTTACCTGCTTTCTCTTCCTCTTCTTATAGGAACACTAGTCCTACTGGATTAGGTCCACACTCATGACCTCATTTAATCTGCATTATCCCCTTAAAGGCTTATCTCCAAATACAGTCCTATTGGGAGTTAGGGCTTCAACATAAGAATTTGGGGAACACAGTTCCGTCCATAACAGAAACATAGATTTGATGATAGGACAATTATTATTATCATGCTGTAAATGGAAAGACTAAGGTTGGAACTGCTAAATTATTGGCACAGTCATACAGAGAGCACTGGAAATGGGATAGGCTTAATACTCTTTCTACATTCATATGATATAGGGGACCCGACAGTTACCCCTGCCTGGCAGGTATAACCTCAACGAGAACAGGATTGCCTAAGTCAACAGAAAATCAGCTGGGTAGCTTGTAGAGGTCTCACAGAACGCCGCCAAGGCTTTATTGAATTTCCAAAAGGAATGGGATCAAAGGCACTCGTCAACTTCAGGGAACAGGCTATTTCATGACAGTGAGCAAGAATGTCCCAGAAAGTTTCTCAGGACATCAAACACAGCTCCAAATCTTATGGATAACATCCCAGGGAACCTTTAATATCCTCACAGAATAAACCATGCTATTTGTGCCTCTGAAGAATGAAGGGGAAGCAGCCACCCCAGCTGTGATTTGAAACTGAGATTCTGATGAGATCAGGTTCCGGGGAAGCTAGGTATTTCAAAGGCAGCTCTGCCTTGCCCCGGTAAACCTGCCCCTCCGGCTGTGTTCAAACACGCGGCCTGTTCACTGCGCAACGTGATGATTATCCAGCTCTCACTAGAGGGCTGTGCAAGAACAAAAGGCTGAGGGGTAAAGAGGATTTTTATTATTAGGTTGCTGTTCTTATGAAACATGCATATAGCAAAGGAATTGCCTTGCTGATAAAAGAAATTTTGTTAAAGAAATTTGATGAAAAAGGTGCTTACACTGTCTTTAAAGTAACTATACATATATTCAGTGGGAAAAAAGATAGAAAAAGAAAAAAAGCTGAGTTTAGGAGCTCAGTTAAGAACCATATTTTCCAGTGTAAGTAAGGGAAAATATAGCCATGTATTGGACTAATCTAAAATTCCACCAGTATGGATTTGAGCATTAATTATATGTCAGGCACAATTTATTTTACTGTGGCACACGTGCTGATGTCAGTGACTCCCTGTTTCTCTTCTGCCACAACGTGGAATTATTTGGAACCACAGGCCCAGTTAAGGTGGGTGGCTCAGGCCACATCTGTTGTGTGTGCACAGTTCAGCAGGATTTTTAGGTTCCCAAATGCAGTCAGGGTGTTTCTTCCATTCAGCATCTTCTCCCTCCACCCTTGTAGCCCACCACTTGTATAGGTAAACCACCAAACTCCAGATCCTTTGAAGTTGTGGAGTTAGTCTCATTTCCAAAGTGAGGAAGAACGGAGAAGAGGTGAGTGTATTACACACATTATCAAAGTAGATCCACATATTCTGTTCTTTTTACAGGCTAAGCAGGGGAGAGGAACGTATTCCTGCTTATAAATATTTCACCAAAAATGTACTTAGGTTAACAGCTCTTCTTTAAAAAAAAGTTTAAAATATTAAAAGAAGAAAGGAAAATATTGGCACTTTTGGGTGGTTTTGGTATGGAGTTGTAGGTAGCAGGACAAAATGAAATGAGGAAGTTTGGAAAGAAAGAAGTCAGTCTGGAGAAATGAGACTTCTGAGGGATGGGAAACAGGAAGCAAGAGAAAGAGTTAAGGAAAAACCTAATAGGAGAGTGGTAAGAAGAGGATTCCTGGATCGTGTATGAGTCTCAGGCTAAATCATCAGCTGAGACCGAGGTAGGACAGCAGGAGGTGGTACAGCCTGGTGCTGAAGAGCAAGGGCTTTGGACTCAGACTTGAATTTGAACCCCTGGTCCATGAACTGGGTGGCTTTGGGCAAGTTACTTGACCTCTGTCCACCGTAATATCCTCATCTGTAGGATGGAAGGTATCATGTTACCGAGAGCGAATGTGAGGATTACCTAACACAGCTACAGAAAATGCTTGGAAAACGCCTGGCATATATGCTTGACAAATTCATTAAGTATTAAAGTTATAAAGCCCCGGAGCTGGAAAGTATCTTACCAAACCTCACAAACTCCAACATTTTACAGACTAAGAAACTGAAGAGCTAAAGCATTAAGTTTCTTGCCAGGGGTGATGCAAGTAGAAAATTGTCTTCCAAATCGTGTTTTAATGGTTTTTAGGACACTGTGTTAATCAGTTCAGGCTGCAGTAAAAAATAACAGAGACTGTGTGCCTTAAACAACAGGAATTTATTTCCCACAGTTCTGGAGGCTGGGAAGTCCAAGATTAAGGTGCCAGCCAATTTCATTTCCCCATGAGGGCCCCTCTCCTGGCTCATGGATGGGGCTGGGCACTTCTCACAGTGTCCTCATATGGCAGAGCTCCAGGCTCTTCTTCTTAGAAAGGCGATAATCTAATTAGGGGACCCCACTCTCAAAACCTCATCTAAACTTAATCACCACCCAAAGTCTCCCACCTCCAGTATCATCGCACTGGGGGTTAGAGCTTCAACATATACATTTTGGGGAGACCCAAACATTTGGTCCATAACAGACACAAAATATGGTGCTGTGGAAAGAGCCTGGAGCAGTGGTGAAGAACTCGGGGTTCTAGTTGTAAGGACCTTAGGCAAATCCCTTAATCTTTCTGTTTCCTTACCTAATACATGTGGCAAGTGGGAGACATTATCTCAGAGTGAGGTTGAGCTCTATGCTAATGTAATAATATTGTGAGTATCTGAGTGTACTTTACAGTGAAAGACACATGTTTGACTGGATTAAGAGAAACAAGGACTAACTGGGATCCCAGCATGCGGCAGGAGAGAGGAGAGAGAGGTAGAGTTTTTGGCAAAGGAAGAGCAGCAGGAGCAGAGGGATTCTTGGGGATCAGAGAGGGAAAAACCCTGAAGGAGAAAAAACGGAGGTGCATTCCAGGAGGGTCTCATAGGAAGCTCTCTCTTCTAACGTGCGCCCAGGGCTAAAATTCCACCTGCTCTGCTTCGTTTCATTTTAGGAATGATAAGCACACATGGAGTGTTAACCGTGGGAGCTGAGAGAGGTCACTGATCGCCATTCACAGCTTGGTGCTTAGTTTAGGAAAGTGATTTGAATAAAATTACTTACACAGAAGCAGTAGGTGTGTTGGAGTGAGAGGGGAGGACAGAGTTTCTGCTCTCTTACGTCACATTACTCAGTATGTTAAACGTGTGAATATGAATACATGTGAGTGGATTGGAAAGAGTTTTATTTAGTTACCTGTACCTCCCAAGTTGACCATATCCCTCAGCGGGATGAGCAGAAAGTGCTCCGATTCTGGATCATAGATTCAGGAATCTATTCAGGGGCACTTACCTGCTCGGCATAGCTTTTTTTATCTTCATAGCTTCCAGATGATCCTAGGAGAGCAACATTGCTGTGTAACAGTAATCCCAATGACAAGTGTGTACACAAACTGGGTACCATCTATCACTAATTTTCATTCAGAAGAATACGATTTAAGCTTGTAATTAAATATGCAACAGGCCATAACTGTTCCAAGATTTTGATATGATGATACAGTATTAATTATATTAGGAAATATAAACCTATATATCCACATATATGCAGTGTTGATAACCTGTTTCTCAAAGAAACAAGTTTGGTATCTTGAACACAATTTTGTACTTAACAGTAATCATCCACAAATGAAGCCAGCATGGGCAGTGCTCTGTAGGAGCTGGGAGTGGAGGCGAGGGGATGAGGAAGGGCGAAGGGGGAGGTCTCAGCCAGCTCTCTGAAGATCCGTGGGGCGGTTCCCCAGTTTTGATTCTGCATCTCGAGGCTTTTTTCCTCTCGCAGTGCAATCAGTGCATTTCCTGAAGCCACATTTCTTCCTGCACTGACTCGTAGATGTTAAACTGTCTCACCTAGTTTCCTTTATACTGGCTGAGCTTGTTGTTCTCCAAAAAAAGTTTTTTATTATTTTAAAAATAATGACTTTTGTCCTTTCACATTCCCTAATTAAAACCAGGGTAGATTCCCTACTGTCCTGGTCACTTTTAGATATCACAGAGTTCTCACCAGTTTTGTCCAATTTAAAACTGTGTTTTCTTCTCCAGTCTGGCACACACCTCCTCCCCATGCTCCAGCACCAGAAAGCTTCAGCCCGGGGGGCTGGTTGGGGGTAGAACATGGTCTGCCAGTTTCACTCCTCTCCTCTCTCTCTTCTAGTTCTAACTGCTCTTGATTGGGAGTGGGGGGAAAAGAGAAAGAGAAAAGTGACCCTCATGCTCGAAGCAACAGTCCCGTCTGTGGTCTCTGGTTTTCCATCAACGCCCACTGTGGGTTCACTGCCGAAGCTGGGTATATCGTGTGAGTGAGTTCTTTGGGAAACCTTACAGAACTTTCCCAGCAGACCTGACTGTGGCTCAGCCTCTTCCTACACAAGGAGTGGATCACATATAATCACCTTCCAAGTGTTTATCTGAACCTTGAGAAACGCCCATCCTTGCTCTGCCAGCGAGGGTGCAGGCGTGCAGGCTGCTCCTTTGCGATTTCATCTTTCCATCCTGCCCTGGCATCTTCTTCCCTCGTCACATAAGCCCAGGGAACATCAACTAACCTTCTTTTAGAGCAGAAATCTAACCTGGGAATGAGGCAGTAGCCTCCCATCTTCACACACATCTGAATAAATGGCTGTCTTCGAGCTTCCTGCCTCACTGGACTTTGCAGGGATGAGTGGGAATAGTGGATCCACTCTGTCCCTCAGTAGGCTGATGACTCAGTGACTCTCAAGCATGCTTTTCCTTTACCCTTACTTGCAAATATATACTAAGGTCCCATAGAGGAGATAGCTCTTGGTCTATTGTAGCCATTTTGACCATCTCCCAATAAGCCTTGAAGAGTTGTCTGACCTCCAGTTGCTGCTTTAGCCATTTTTGAAACATAAGATACCTGTTGTCTCTTTTCTTTAATTTTAGGTCTTGGTCACCAGCTCCAGGGCAGTAAAGGAAGTTCCATTCGATGTGCTGATATAGATGCTTCCTGGTCCAAAACCATTGATCCCCACCCTCTTCGACCATTTCAGTCTTCCAGCTGTTAGCATTAGAGTAGAGCTCTGTTCCCCAGAGCAGCTACGTGTACTGCCTCCTTCACTCCTCTCAGTCATAAGACACTTTTTGTCTAGTCCTGGGTTAGATTTGTCTAGTCCTGTGTTACGTAGGTCTTAAAATACCTTGCCATTGCCCTCCTGTACTCATTAGTGCATTTTTACTCAGAGAGAATCTCCTGTTAGATGCTCAAGCCCTTGGCTGGACAAAACAGCAGATGGTGCATAAGCCTATTCACACTTTTAAATGAGTCAAAAAGTATGTTAGTAGTCATAAAATAACAATAAAATTTTAGCAGTATAATAGAATATACATGTCCGAATGAACCAGATAGAATCATTTTTGAAACACCCTTTGAGATTTTTTATGACCCATAAAAGAAAGCCGTTTTTATTACTTTTATAGGTTTTTTTTGATCTAAAATAGTATACTCAAATTGTTCACTCATCTAATTCACCAGACTTGGCTCCAGATGACTCGTTTGTTTTCAGTAATTAGGTTTGCCCCAAAGTATCCTCAGAGCTAACATTGGGGAGTTTTAAAAAATATATACTCCATATTCTAAAGGCAATACAAACAAACAAATGAAAATAAAAACAAAGAAAAGGAAAAAAGAAGAAACATGAAACTTGGCACACTTCAATTAGTTTTCACCATAGCAACAAATAGCCCCAAAGTTTCAGTGGCTTACAACAACAGAGATTTATTTCTCACTGGCAGCACATGGGCTGCAGGTTGCTGTAGTTCTGCTTGGCTGCACTGGACTCGACACAGCAGTGCTCAGCTCTGCTCTGCAGTGTCTTCTTATTCGAGCACTGAAGGAACATCCCCCAGCAGGGACATGCTGTTCCAGTGGCAGAGAGCAGAAGTACAAGAGGCCAGAACAATCCAGGGTATCACATTTAAAGCATCTGCATGGACTTGGGCACTTCATTCCATCTAGTCACATCCTGTTGGCTAACGCTAGTCACGTGGCCAATCCTGACCTGTGGAGAAGTAGACACTGCCTCTGGGAAGGCACTGGAAGTCACAGAGCCAAGAATGCGGTTGTATAATCTTCAGAAAAGAAAGCAGAGTTGGAAACACTTATCAGATCTACCACATAGTGTGAACACAATGGAAAGGTCCTAAGTATGAACATGTAACATTCTGAAGAGACTACTTTTGAGGTGGTAATAGATAATAGATATATAAATTATGATATGGGGATAAAATTAGGTCAGTTACGTACCTCAAGGGCCCTTCTCATATATATTTAAGTGTTCTAAAAATGTAAATCTCTAGGGTATGGATTTCATTATTTTCCGAATTTATTCCCTTTTAACAGTTTTGTGTTTGAGTTGTTTCAAAGTGGTTTATTGACAAATCTTTGTTGCAAAATGGCTATTGATTGGAAATTACATTTCTGCAGACTTGGCCCATGTAATGCTCCTCATGTGCAAAATTCAGAAGAAGTTTAGTGCTGTATTTCTGAACGAGCAGATCAATATTCTAAAAATGAGCTAGTCATGGGAAACAATTATCTTTGCAAGACAATAAACTATATCAACTGCCTCAGTTTAGGGAAATATCAAGTAAACGTCTCAACCACTGAGAAGTAACATAAAGGCTAAAGAGATGTATGCTTTTTACTTCTTTAACATACTGTTGGAAACTTAACATTAATAATTCCATATCAAGTATTGGATTTCAGCCCTTCATGTCCCACGGTTATAAATACACTTGAAGACGTCACATTCTAAAATCCTCCTGTGCTTGCTAAGACCTAGTCTATTGAGCCAAACACCTTGCGCCCCATAGAGGAGCAGCAAATAGAGGGAATAGGAAGGGGCGGGCCCAGAGCTGACCTGAAATCACTCATCTTCACCGTGTAGCTCAGTTTTCTTCTGGATATTGCTTCCCCTCTCCACTTACAGGAAATACACAAATGAGTAAAAATTTAAGGCAGCCCCTAATTCATGGGATATTGTACTGTTGAGAACTAAAATTAAGACCTACACTGAAGGGATTCGTGAGGTAAGGAGGGCTGGCTTGGGGTGATTACTCTGTTCCGTCCTCCCAGTAGACTGATGAAGTGAGAGCTATCTGTACGTTTCCTGGGGCTTCAGCACGTCAGTCACCATGGGATCAGGAGCAGCTCTGTATATGAAGAAATGGAGAAAAGCTCTCTTAATTTCCAAAGAAAATCTCCATTTCATGCTAGCTGGGGTTTGTGCGTCAGAACTCACCACTGTCGCCTTAATTTAGGCAAGTACCTTTATGACATCCTTTAACAACTGTGCTCAGTGACCTGGGTTATGTTTGCTTCCCTTCTTGCTTTTTGCCTCTCATACTCGACACTCTCAAAACCTGTCATCAACTAGATTTTATGCATTTGTTCTCATTTTGATGTTGTCATTATTTATAGTCCATAAGACTATAAATGTGCTTTGTGTGCAAAATGATATCAAATTGAACCATTTCTGGATCTCGCATCCACTAGGAGAAACATCTCTGGCATTCTGAGACTTACCTTGCAGTTTGTACATGATCACATTGTCTGCATCTTAAAAGCCCAGTCTTTCAGCACCAAGTTCGTAGTTCTCAGTCCCTTGACCTGAACTTTAAAAAAATTTTTAAGTTTAGCATAAGCAGTACTGCTTCTCCCAGGCGACAGTGTCTTGTGAAAAGAGTTTCTGTAATACTCAAGGGAAAGTGGCCAGCTGTTTTCCACAGTCCAGAAGCAGGCAATGGGTACAAGCTACCATGTGAGGGGTTTACCACTTCCTTATAGTGAGGGTCGTTGACACAGAATTGAGTGACTGTATAATGCAGCTTTCTCTGAGTTGATTAAAATTAAAGGACATGTTAATTTCTCTTGTTAGTTAAAATGACTGTGCCTAACAACACAGGGACAGACTAACTGACCTCTCATGGTCATCTGTAATGTGCTATGATTTCAAGTCTGCAATGTGTAAAAAAACTCTACAAGTTGGTAAAAAGCTGTAGAGTTTGAGCCACATCTCACCAGGAGAGCACATCATCCACTGGCAGGGATGAAAGTCTGAATGAGGGATGGGTTCTATAAGGGGAATAATCACAGTGGAATACACTGAGTTTTCTTCACTTAAAATTTTTTCATAACAGTCACATATTCTATCTGCAAATCTCCCCCTGTTCTGTTTTATTTTGAATTAGGAATCAAACTGAGTTTTCCCCTCTTTGAATCAGCTGCCCATGAGAGAAGCAAATACATTTCTAACAGAATGAGAATTAAGAGTATTATGAATACACATTGTATAATTTTGACCATTTTGATCCTTGCCCCTAAAATATATCTTTAATTATTTTAGTAAAGAATGGGGTTGACTTCATCTGTGCAGAATAACCTTTCCTTTTATCATGTTTATAGTAGTCAGGTGGTTATAGAGTTATATTTAGGTACCAGACAGGTTTCAAATATCTTTACAAACAAGTAACTCAATATTCAAAGTGTATAAAAATGCTGGCAAGCATTGATATGGAATCTGAAAATGCTTTACCCATCTATTTCCTACCTCACTGACCCAAGTAGACTACAAAATAGTATGTTACCAAGGTCCTCAAAATACTGAGAACCTCTGAAGTATACATTCTGCATAAAATGACTTGAAGTTTTACATGTGGATGCTTTCATTTGGGGCTTTCCAATTCGCACTCATACAACACTCATTTTCTGAGAGCCTCCAAATAATGACGTGATTCATTTATTACGTCTTGACGTTTTAAAATCTCACCATAGGGCTGGGTAGGAAAACTTTTCATTGTCTAATACTCTTCTTATGTTGAAAATATAAATATCAATGGATTATATTTTCTATCAATACATCTTTAGTCCCTTGAGTTGTTTTTGTTTTTTTTTTTTATGTTTTCCAGAAGTAAGAACTATTATTCCACTTAGTTTATATTTCCTTTGGAAAAGTAAAAAGAGATACTAGAAGATAAGGTGGCTTCATAACAGTGACAAGGGAGCAAACCCTCACCTAAAAAAAAAAAATGCAAGTTCAGTCAATTAATTTTTTAATTTAAGTGTACAAGAACAGAGAACAGAACAAATGAAAATAATTTATTAGAGTCTCTGTAACACAGTATGTATTGGGCGGAGATGCAAAATTAGAATTGCATGAAATAGAATGAAACTCATCTATATATATTTTGTCTGCTATCCATTTAATCCTTTTTTTTTTTTCAGTATTCCATTCTCACCTTTTTCTAGTTACTTGACTGATAATTATTTTTTAGAAGAGAAGAAGACTAGAGGCAAGTTAAGAATTAAACAATCAATCAAAGAGAGGTTAACATTCAAAGGAATTCGTCTTTTTTTTTATTTTATTTCAGTCTTTTAGGGCATAATTAAAAAATTAAGTTAAGCATGTTGGAATTAGTTTCAAGGCAATAGAAATTGTCACATGGCAGAGAGAGTAACCAGGTATTTGTCACTGCTCCCTTATCTGGTGAAATATTCTTCCCTTTTTTGTTGTTGTTCTGTGTCTCCCGTGTTCATGACACGAGCTGACTGCCAGGCAGTAACAGAAGCTGGCTTGGGGAGCCTGCAAGATACAGAAGAACTAATGTTTTCTGACTATTACATACATTGTGCTAAGCCCTTTTGAATTAAAATAGCATAAGCTCATTCTATATTCCATACTACTCTGTAGAGCCAGAGTTATTACTTTATTTTACAGATAAAGAAATAAAACCTCAGCCTGGTTAAGTGACTGGCCTAAGTTGCTTGTAACTGGTAGGGCTGAAATTTGGATCCAGAAATGCCTGGAAACAAAAATCGTGCTCTCGCCTTTAAATCTCTTCCTCCAGGTAATCAAGGGGAGGGGCTGGAAGAAAGAGCAATATTTAGGTATGTGAGGTATGTGACAGTGTGGGGACATTATCTCTTGAAGAAAAGCAGAAAAAGGTGGGGTTGTTGGTTGAGTTGCAGTATAGTGTAGTGACTGATAAATACTATTTCTAAATTTCTTTGTATTTTAGTAAGAAGTCAAAAATATGTTCTTAAGATAAGTATTTGTTATAGAATTTAAGAAGCCTGAAAGAAAAAGTGCCTTGTGAACTGAAATGAGAAAAGGCAGGTCTCTTATTGATTCTTCACCCTTGGAATCTCATTAACTATCAGATGAAACTTGATGACTGCCAGCAAATAAACAATATTTTCCCCATTCTAGGCTGTTAACCTGCCCAAAGCCACCAAATACAGATTAGTCTGAAAAGCTCTTATTGTTCCTGCTGGAGGTGTTCAAAAAATCGGCTTAGATACAAGGATTCTTTTTCTCTCTTTTCCTTCAGGCTGCTAAAGGATGCACAGAACGAAGCTTATTTTAAAAGCTGGTATCAGAAACTATTGGCTGCTCTCCAATTCTGTGCAGGAAAAGCCTTGAGTGATGAGTTTTCCAAGGAGAAGAAACTTATCAAAATTCTGGGAGACATTGGGGAAAAAGTCAAATCTGCCAGTGACCCTCAGAGACAGGTTTGTGGAGAAATCAGTCTTCATGTAGTGAAATTGGTTTTTTTTTCCGATCTTTGGTTCAATTAAGTTTTAATTTCATAGCGTAAAAAAGTAAATTCCTTGATTGTATTTAGTTGTAAGGCACTTAAATCAATTATTTTGATCAAGATACTTTTTCAATTTTTTATCCGAGAGTTAATGATAATTATCTATCACCAGGACATGGGTTTATGATCTAAGTAGCCATATAGCATAGACAGTACCTAACAAGAGACCAACTTAAAGGCAATTTGACTAAAAAGGCCTGATGAAGTAATTTTCTTCGAATGGCAGCACACTCAGACTCATGGGAGAAGAACGCAGGGGACTTTTTAGAGCACCCTTGCCCAAGGTACAAAATCTAGGTCTAGATTTTTCTAACACCGCACTAATCAAAGTCACGTTTTTAAAACCTTTTTTTTTTTTTTTTTTTTGCCACAGCAAATAAAATGAATTAAATGAAACAAATCAACAGGGGTGTAGACAGTAACAGTTTTGCACTAAGACCCATGGACGATAGTCAAAATGTCGTGCCTCTTTCATTGCTGATGATAATGATGCGCCTGGCTCTTCTTTTTTCCTGATCTAATGGAAGAACACTTGGTCTTCTTAATTACCTGCATTACTGGTTCCCTTCACTGATACAGGCCATTAAGTGGGTTCTCTTAAGTTCAACATTCTAGGTGCGGTGAATGGTGGACATCCATCCATTGTCTTAAGAGTATCACTCCATAGCAATTAAGAACTTACTAGCGACTAGGAGTTAAGGATAGAAAGATGACTAAAACATGAACCCTGTACTCAGGGGAGCTCATAGTTTCTCTCCATCCACTGTTTCAAATCAACCAAAGTTTTCAGCAAAATCATACGAAAATAGTAATAGGCGAAGTATCCCAGAATGCTTTCCCAGCACAAGATTTTTCTTGCTGGAAGTCACTTCATTTGGTAGAAATGCCAGAAGCTACGCTACTTCACCTACCTAGGAGAATACCAAGTAGAAGCATGGAATTTATTTCTAAGTGGGAGATATATAAACTCTGGATGCATGGAAGAGCCTTAAGGTACTTTATATAAATTTTTCTAAAATGTACTAGTAAGTGAAAATCTTGAGAGGTGCACACTAAGATTTCAGGGAATTAAGATAAATGGATCATGTTAATAATTACTTAAAGCAGGGGTTACAAGTTGGGCTGCAGATCAAGTCCAACCCATCATGTCTTCGAACAGGACAGTGCTTTATTTTGGTTTTGTTTTTAATTGAATTTAAAGTCCTCCAGAAAGGGCAGGCGATCTTTCCTTCCCCATTTTCCCCAGTACTCCCTGTTGTCTTTAGCCCACTGCCTCTTCGTGTGTGACTAATCACTTACCCAACCCCAAAGCCTCCAAGCGTACAACCTCTGAATTAAAGAGTTTACTTAATCAATGGAGGAAAATTGTAACTTGGAGGAAAAGTCAAGTTCTTTACAGTTTCAAAAATGCTTTTTCTAATGATTTTTTCCAGGAAGTTCTGAAGAAAGAGATTGGCAGACTAGAAGAATTCTTTCAGTATGCAGACACCTGTCACCTTCCTCTGAACCCCGCCCTCTGCATAAAGGGGATTGATGGCAATGTAAGTCAGTTTATTCAGTAGATAAGTTGAGTACATTTGTAGAGTTTAGTTCACTGGGTGTTTCTGAAATGGGAAAAAATAATGGTTTGTGCATAGTAGTTGTCAAATGTGTACTACACATTTGACACATGTGTGTTATGTGAGATAACTTTCAAAAAATATACTGCATGTGAAAACCAAAATATGAAACAATGAAAGCAAAATAATTCTTAGTGATGTGATTAAGAAGAGAGGCTAAGCCTTGCCTTCCGCCTCTGTTAACCCCGTATCTCTTGGAGTTAAGGGGATACCTCAAAGCGATCACCATCCCCCCAAGGATTCAGTGAGGAGAATTTGGAAACCACTGGTCTAGACTCTGGCCTAAGACAAGGCTTCCTAATTCAATACCATGACAGAAGGCTCACATGTTCCCTAATTGATTGACTCTTGCAGCAAGAATTCATTAGTTAACAAGCGGCCTCATCCTTTTACTGTAAAACTCAAATTGATTCAGTAAGCAAGGGTTTCTGTTTGCTAGGGATTAGGTTAGATTTATGTCGATAGGTTAACTTAAGAAATAGATCCTTTCCTCTTAACTTTACTGATCTCAGACTTCTCAGAAATAACAATAGTCAAACTGGTCGTTCAAAACATATTGATGTCATATTTTACTAAGTTGAAAAATTGAAAGTATCAAGCCCTTCTCCTATCTTTAGTATTGATTTAACTCTTTGCTGTCAACATGAACTCTCTAATAGCCTGAAGACTTAACAGCCTTTTAACACTCAAACAATTGTAAGCACATAAAAGGAAAATGAGCAATAAGAAAGTATAATGGAAAGTAGTCAATATCATAAAGCTGAAAATAGAAATGTAAAATATAATTGAAAGAAATGAGAAGAGGAAATACATGTACTGTTACTGGTATAGATAAGAAATTGTTCATTAACGAAAAGGGGGAAAGATTGCATTAATTTTTTGAAGTACCAGATTAGTGTCAGATACTGTAAAAAGTATTTTATATCCATTAGCTCATATACCTGTTACAAAAATGTGTGAGGCAGGGGTTGTTATCTCTATTTTTTAGTTGAATACAAACATTTAAGTAACTTGCCCAGGGTCTTACAGCTGATGCATTACAGAGTCCAAATTTGAACCCAGATCTTTCTTAACTCTGTATTCGTGTTTCCTTAAAGTATGCTACAGAGCAGAAAAAATTAAAAGGAAATGTATTTTTAAAATCGCCATTTCATCTTTTATACATTAACCAACTAGCATAAGCACAGTTCCTACATACTACTTAGTTTATTTACGCATCATCACTGTTTGGTGAGAAAAAATGTAGCTGAAGATTTACAACCTGCCAAAAGATGGCTTTTCAGTTTGCAAGTAAAAGCTTTGTTTGGTAGACTAAAGTTTTTTTCTAATAAATATTTTTCTTTGTTCCAAAGTGAAAAATTATTTATGTGTATTATATCTGCTAATATAGCAGATTCTGCAAGGGGCCATGGTTTCAAGGAAAGTGTTCTTTTTGCTCTATTTTGCTCACCATTTTTCTCTTCTTCTCATCCCATAGGCCTGTTCATATTTCACATCGAATGCTTTGCCATTGAAGATTACTTTCCTTAATGCTAATCCAATGGGCAAAAACATCAGCGTCATTTTTAAGGTAACAGTGGCCCTCCTGAAACACAAAATTGATTCCATAGGTAGAATTATTGATTTATTACTCACAAAAAGAAAGTACTATAGCTCTTTTCTTCTGCAGCAGCACAGAAGATTCCAGTTATTTTTGATTCTGTATTTTTCCAGAATTATAGTACATGCCAAACTGTGGCAATAAATCAAACATTACTCAAAGCCAGTGAATCTTCAGTGCAAAACTCAGGGAGATATGTTTCAACAAATGAAATGATACAGTCACTTTTGAGTATTTCAGAAAGCAGAATTGCAATAAGCCTCTAGGGGAAGAGTCTTCTTTTGGCCTAGATACTAAATTAGAATCAAAATTAGCTGAAACTCAAATGATGTAGTTTAACATAAAATTCTTATCTGCTAGCACTTGCTTATTTTGGTAATTTGAGTTGTCTTCTCTTTTATTCTTTTATTTTTTTATTGAAGTATAATCTGTTTACAATGTTGTGTTAATTTCTGGTGTACAGCATAGTAAATCAGTTATACATATACATACATATATTCTTTTCCACATTCTTTTTCATTATAGGTTGTTACAAGATACTGAATATAGTTCCCTGTGTTATATAGTAGGTTGCTTATCTATTTTATATATAGTAGTTAATATCTGCCAATCCCAAACTCCCAGTTTATCCCTCCATTCCTCTCCTTCCCCACCCATAACCGATAAGTTTGTTTTCTATGTCTGTGAGTCTGTTTTTGTTTTGTAAATAAGTTCATTTGTGTCATTTTTTTAGATTCCACATCGAAGTGATGTCATATTTTTTCTTTCTTCTTCTGGCTTACTTCACTTAGAATGACAATCTCCAGGCCCATCCATGTTGCTGCAAATGGCATTATTTTATTCTTTTTTATGACTGAGTCGTATTCTATTATGTAAATATACCACAACTTCTTAATCTATTCATCTGTCAATGGACATTCAGGTTGCTTCCATGCCTTGGCTACTGTAAATAGTGCTGCTATGAATCCCATAGGACAGTAAAGGGCAGTAACAAGGTTACAGACAGGTGGAAAAAGGACTAAAGAAGGAGCTGTAAGTAAAATGTAAGCATTTGCCAGTCATTCAGTTAATTTAATAAATTATTCAGCCAAGCCAGACAAGGTCTCAGAGTGAATTTTTTGATAGATTCGAACTAGTTTTGAGGCTAATGACCCACAGCCATACTTTTGCTGTGGCCTGTGTAGCCTCAAGCATTAACCGTCCCAAGGCACTGCATTTTTGGTGAAGAAAAGAAAGAACAACACAAAATCTCATCTTGGCGTAGTTTTCTGCATATAGTTGAGAAAACATTTTCAAAACTAAGCCTCTTACTAGTTAAAACCTAGAACTATCCTTCCCCTTTGGACATATTCTATTTCCTTCACCTATGCTAGAAAATTACCCCTCTTTCATTTTTATTACCATCAAAGGCCATTAACTCTGAAAACTTTTTAACTGCCTTCATAGTAAGTCAGTAATTCAAAGTCTGAGGAATCAGATGTGTGCTATTTATTCTCCTAGCCAAAAAGCGCTTGGTATTCTGAGTGTATATTCCATGCATACATTTATGGCACAGCAAATAATGTTTCCCTTAGAAAGAGATCTCTCTTGGCTGAGTTTGAAATTTGAATAAACATTCATCCAACCTCTCTTCACTAGACGCTGACTCTAAGATATTGTACATGGATAATAAATTGAAAGATTATTATCAGGGAACAGCATTCCGGGCAGCTTCTGACATGATGGCTAAAGCTCTGTAATCATTTAAAGGAAAGGTCTCATTTTCTTTGATCTTCTGTGAGAAACACAAGGTACTCTTACAGCTAATAAAACCATTGAAACCATCCTAAGACAGGCTGGAAAACGATTCAAGGAAAGAAATGATATATACCGTAATATGAAAGCTTTTAATAGAATTCAAGGAGAAACCAGAGTCTGTAATTTTGTTTTTAACAGGCTGGAGATGATCTTCGTCAGGATATGCTTGTTCTGCAGATTATTCAAGTGATGGACAATATTTGGCTGCAGGAGGGCCTGGATATGCAAATGATCATCTATAGATGTCTATCCACAGGAAAAGGCCAAGGTCAGTAATAGATTGGAAGGTGGTTTGACTTACATTATTTATCTCGTGTGTTCATCAGTAATATGCCACCAGACTTTCCACAGCTTTCATTTAAGATGACAAATTTGAGAATCCAAAGAACTAGACATAGTCATTCTTCTTTTTAACAAAGAATTGTTATCAAAAACAAAAAGCCAAAATAATTTATATAAAACATAATATCCTTCTACCTGTTAATTAGGACTTTGACAATCTAAATGTTAACTGTGATATCCTTTTGTGTGTCTTCAAGGGTTAATTACATTAATAGCTAACTCATACTTTTTTCTCCTTTTGTAAACTAATAATAAAAAAATCTACTCATTCAAAAAACTACAACTGTTGCCTATTAACACAAAACTTACAAAGTTGTGAATGCTGAAAGGAGTTCTGAAAATTCTCAATACATTATAAACATGCATTTAGTTTCTAGAAGACTTTTGACTGAAGTATAATATCAACAGTCAAAGATAACTATACATGCAAACTTTAAACATACTTCAGCATTTCTTTTCCTTTATAAAAAGCCACAACTTTAATATGGAAATATAATTACATTTATACACATTTTCAATGAAAATAATGTCAATGATCCACCCAAATAACTACCCAAACTTCAGAGGTAAAAGTTATACTTAATTATAATCATGATAAATAGAAGAAATGATTTCTAAGGTTTCTTGTAATTTTTTACGTGTGGCCATTGCCCCTAAGAATTTCGTTACATTAGTTGGCATGGATTATAGCAAATACATCTGCATAAACAAAGGAATAAAAAAGTCACAGAACTGGAAAAGGGGCCTAAAACTATGTTGTCCCTTTTTTTTTTTTTTTAAACTCAGGCAGTGCCACAATTTAAACCCATCACCTCAAAAAAACAAAATTATTACTGCTTGGTCCCCCCGTTCCTGAGGTCCCATCACTAGGCTCATTACCCCGGCCAGCTGTGACTCGAGCGTTTAGAAGCCAAGTGTGGAAGCGCCTTCTAGTTAGCTTAGCTGGCAACTGGAGACCTCAGGGTTGCTGTTGCAGGTCGTACTACCCATTTATTTCTGATGATATGACCCTTGTTTCCAGGCCAGGTGTCCCACCCCTGAAGTCCTGAAGCTCTAGTTCCTACGTCTTTTGTTATTGCTACTCTGAGATCACTGTTCCTTGAGTTTTACACAACCATTTCTCACATAGATGACCTAATTCTTTCGTATCCTCATATGTTGAAGGAGGAAGAATAAAGCTAGATGAGCTTTTTGATGTCACGCAGATTACTTTCTCTTCAGAAATTGAATACTACACTAACCTCAGTTGAATTCTTCAATTCTAGCTTCCTCATTTCTCTGTTTATAGTCATAGAATGTAACAAAGCCTAAAGCTTTTAAAGTTAATAAAATGATTCAACATAAGTGACTGTAGACTTGCCCAAAGTTATGGATGTCATAAGACAAATAAGTTACTCTTCCCCACTGTCTACCAAAAGTCTTCCATAGTTGTAAGATTTCAGAGGGCATTACACTGGCCAAATGCTTCTTCAAGAAAAATGGAGGTCATTAAAGCAAATGTCTTTTTTAGGTGATTACGTTCCATTTTTAATCGTATTCCAAGGCTTATTGAATATCTAGTATTCTCGAGAAATGTCACAGAGTAAGCTAGGGAATACTAAAATGACTTAAATGGAGTTTGTGCCCTTGAGAAGGGATCTCCATTTATCAACATTATTGTTTATTATAATCTTCATGACTACTTTGTATATGATATTATAAGAACTTTGGGAGACACGATCAGGGCAGATAAAAATTTTTTAGGATTTATTTCATCACTCCAAATTTGCTCTAAATTTGGTGGGCATAAAAATTACATAGGAAAATTGGAGGAGCGGATGTAACTAGGACCCAATGAGGGTACTAAATCAGGGTCTCCACTGGGCAGGGGTGGGGTGGGGGTGTAGAGTGGGGGGTTCATGTCTCAGTGATTCCAAAAAGCTGCTCTGATGTGTATCGTGCACCCCCTTTTGAGAAACACTGCCTTGTGTGGTACCATCTGGGAAAGTTTTGTCCCTAAGAACCCTGCTACTTACAGTGTGACCCAGGGACCGGCAGCAATGACATCACCTGGGAGCTTGTTAGAAATGCGGAATCTCAGGCCCCACCCTCACCCTACTGAATAAGAACCTACATGTTAACAAGATCCCCAGTTGATACATATGGGCAGAAAATTTGAGAAATGCTGCATTAGAGAACAGAAAGAATGGAGCCCATAGATTAGTCAGTGTGCACAGAATTATGCTAGAAGTTTTTAACAGGTGTATGACACATACTAGCTTAAAATGTACTGAAGTGTAATTTATGGTTTTAATTAATGGGCAGAATTTAGCCACCATGATTGTTATAAATTAGGTGCAAAGTTTTCTGGCTGGTCAGCAATGAAAGACTGATGATAAATGGCTTGGAATTTAGCAATGATGAACTCCCTGAAGACAAATGTGGTCTGAGAAGTAACTGACGTTACTCCAGCACCATGTCTAAGGGGTACAATAATCTCAGTCCTCATTTTGGTCATGGTCAGATATGAGGTGGCAATGAAGCACTCCGGAACCAGGTAGAACGGTGATGTTCTGTTAGGAAGTGTTAAATGGGGGAACTGAAAAAAATAAGAGAAATTTTCAGGATTAGTAAGAAAAACTATATTAATCTTTCCAGAGTAATTGTATTACTATTAAATGTAATGCTTTACATTTGTTTTCTCACTTTATAAGCATGAGAAAACCTGCACAAGAGCTGAGTACTGTCGGGGCGGAGGGAGAGGTGTTATGATATTAAAGATATACCCAGGATTTGTCTCTGGGGTGTTAAGTTTCTTTCTTTCTTACTGTTTTTAACAAAAGTATTTTAATAGATTATTTTTGCAGCATTCAGTTACCACTCCCTATGTTTAAGTTTCTGATTCAGCAAAGTAGATTCCTAATGGTCATAACTGAGCTATTGTTTATTAAGATATTAAGGCTGCAAAAAAAAAAGAGAGAGAGAGATATTAAGGCTGCAGCCAGCTGCCACTGGCCAAATCCAGCACAGAAATGTGTTCTGCTTACTATTACTGTGATCTGCTTATTTGTTGTTTTATTTTAATATTTCTAAGGTAGATCATGAAACAGTCCATTTTTAAAACTCAACCACCTCTCTTTTCATTTAGTTACATTTGTGACCCTGGTCCCTTCGGGCATTTGTGTTCACAGCCCTTGCAGTTGTCAAGGTTGTGGAAATCAGAGATTCTAGACTTTAGTTTCTTTCAATGACTTTATGTACGGAGCCTGTACACTTCAGTTTCTTTTGTAGACACTAGTCCTGGGAGAGTTTTAAATATGGGCTTAAATTGCTGTTCTGCAGCATAAACCAGTTCAGATGCACTTATAGCAGGCACCCTCGTGCAAGACACAATCTGTATAATATACATGATCCCCTGACCCTAAAAAATAAATAAATAGCTGCTCTGTACAGAATAAACATCCAAAGATTTGAAAATGTTTATATTCCAATAACCTTAGGAACACTATGAAGACAAGCTTTATTGGATGCATGGCTAGTGGGGCAAAGGTCCTTTTGAAGTTCAGTCAATATATGCTCCCTTTAAAAGAATTATTATCATCGTTTCCCTTTAATGTTGACTGAGAAGGAAAGAGCAGGTGGCTTTTCCCATGTTTATTGCAGAGTTACTCGCTTCACTCCTAGAAATGAAACATTGAGCAGTGAAGCTTTTATTAACCTGCACATTGATTTTTATAATATATTTAAAATATCTGTCATGGAGATTGTATTTGATTCACTTACATCATAAATATGCTTGTTATACAAGTTTGAATGTCCTCCCTTAAACTGTGAATGAATGCACAAGCTGTATGTTACTTAATTCACTACTCTTGATTCAGTGGGGTCGCTGGGAGACCATCTAGATTGGCTCTCTACTGTAGTTCTAGGAAGTAAATTACAGCTGCTTCTCATACGTCTGATCCCAATGTAACAAGGAGCCTCATCGCTCCCCAGGATTTAGAATAAATTAGAAGGAATACCGTCTAAGTAAGACTCTTCCAGAAAAGATTTGGAAATGAAGAGGGTAATCCAAGTAGTGTTGGCAACTGTTATTGCTACCTAGATCAAGATGCATTTCCTAACTACCCCTCATCCTGTTAAGAAAGAATGATTTCCATAATCTCTCTCTCTTTTTTTTTTAATCAAGCAGGATTGGTGCAGATGGTGCCTGATGCTGTAACCCTAGCGAAAATCCATCGCCATTCTGGACTGATAGGACCGCTGAAAGAAAATACAATCAAAAAATGGTTCAGTCAGCACAACCCTTCAAAGGCGGCTTATGAAAAGGTTTGTCCTTCTGGAGCTAATTTTAAATAATGTACTTAAGTAAGGATATACTCTGGCTCATTAGATACTCTGATTTGTAAAAAAGTAAGTTAAATACATCTTGAGTTCTAATTCACTCAGTCATCAGCCATTAATGATGACACAGTATAAATGGTATATTAACTGGACAAAAATGTCACTGTTTGGTTTTCCCTCTAGGTGCAGTTCTGGGCTGTCAGTAAAGATTCTCTTTGCACAGCTGCCTCCCTTACAGCAATCTTACCTGCGATGATGTCCCTATTTGTACTCAATCTATAATTCCTGTAAATCTCCCTCCTTCCTTTGCAATATATTTCTTCTGCCAAGTTCTATTTTATCATGCCTTACTCTTTCAATATTTGAGGAATGCATAATAGAGTTTGTATTTTTCCATATCTCAGCACTTTATAAAATGTACTATTTCATTTAACTGCAAACATTTCTTCCCACTTTACCCTGGCATCCAGCTTACAGTGTACAGTTAGTCGTATAGATTCTTCCCTCTACCAGGGCTCCCAGATACTGGGGGTGAGTTGGCAAGAGCCAGGCCTCGTCCCACTTGCCAAGGCATGAACTGGTATTTCTGGGTCCACCCAGAGGCAGGGACACCTTTGTGCTAAGGCACACAAAATGCAGTATGGGCCAGCGTTAGATTTGCCTCAGAACTGTCCTGAACACTAAAAATCCTTCATTCTTGGAAACTCTTCTGTCCTGGGCAGACTGGGAGGATCAGTCACCCTAGCTGGCATGGACCATGAAAGAGAAACCCAACAGTTCATCTATTCCAGGTTTCTGTGGGATTGGAGTAGAGCGAAATACAGGTTTTGGAGGCCAAATAACAAAGAGTTAGATGAGATTATCTTGAAATCTATTTTTTTTAGCCATTACTCAAATTGTAACTTGAGTTGTGCACAAACCCCTGGGGTTTTACTGTTCGAGGTGTTTACACATACATTTGATGTTCACAACCACCACATGAAGGTCATATTTTATTATCTTCACTTTATGAGTGGAGAAAATCTAAACAGACAAAGTGCTGGCTCAGGCACTTGGGATACCTGGAGCTAAGGAGTCCTGGCATGTGGTCCTGTTAAATGAACTTCCACGCCCACCAGTCAGCCTCACCAGTCGAAAAGGCTCGTAACTGTGGCTCAGCCAATCACTCATGGTTACACCATGGTTGCACTCATTGTTGTATCACTGATGAAAATGATATATATCCAGGAGACTTTTTTTTTAATAAAAAAGAGTAATTTTGGCACTGTAACCTCTGTTCTTTAAAGAAACATAAGTCACAACTAACATAGTGGAACCTTCTTTCACCCGCATAGGCCTTCCCTGATACGTGCTGTACCAAAACCCTCTTGGACACCAATTGGATGACCTATTTGTAAAGATAAACATAAAGTGTTATAGATATCTCAATATAATTTTTTCTGTGTTAAAATTTCAAATATTCAAAAATCGATATTTTAAATTTCTGTGGGAATAGGCAATATTGGGCCATATTGTTCCTTCTTCTTTTACCTTGAAAAAAAAATCATCCTATATTGTACATTTGAGACATTAACAAATCACACCAGGAATCCTCTCTAGTAAACTATGAAAATTAGCTTTAACTGAATGAAAGATATTTTCCCCAATTTCAATGAAAACATTCGTTTGGCTAAAGAACAGATCACTCCATGTGCTTCTGCAGCATATCAGGAAGCAACCATTTAATCACATCCTCTCAACTGAGATATAGAAGTGGTTCTTGATTATATAATTTTGCTGTTTGTCCTACTTTTACCATTACGCCTGTGTTTGCTCATTTTGTTTGTATGTTATTTTTGTGCTACTAGTTTTTCAACCGATTAGGCCTTGAGGAACTTTTTCTATTCCTGTGCTGGCTGGTGTGTGGTAACGTTCATCCTGGGAGTGTGTGACCGACACAATGACAATATCATGCTGACAAAGTCAGGCCACGTGTTTCATATTGACTTCGGGAAATTCTTAGGTCACGCACAAACATTCGGAGGGATAAAAAGGTCAGTGCTCAAATGACGTTTATTACGATAATTAAGCCATCTTCTGGAGTGATCTATAACATGTAATGGCACGGAAACCCAGCAGATGACTTGCTCCCCATCTCTCAAATCCCCCAAGGTAACATAAGCACCATTATATATCCAATAATATTGAAGGAAAGATTATTTTCAGTAGATTGTTAATGGAACAAATTAGGTTTCCTCAACTTATTAGTGGACTAAATTGGCCTTCTTTCCACAGGATACTAATCCTGTTGCAGTCTGAATTGTCTGAAATGTAATATTTTCATTTTCTTATAAGCCTTGAATGGAAAATGAGGTATGAGCTCATGGTCTCAGTGCATCTGGTATATTGCTCAAAGCAATCACCACCCTGGTCTACCTATCATAAAATGAGCACACTTCCTGCACTGAGTCAGGCTCGAATCATTCCGGACATATTTAGTAAGTACCTACCATTGAAGACTCTGGGGATACAACAGTGAACAAAGCAGATGCAAACCCTGATCTCTTCAGTAGGGATGATGGACATTAAACAAGATAACATGAGGAAATGAGGAGTTTAATTTCTTCCTAAGAAACTAAAGCAGAGAAATGGAGTTGAAAGTAACTGGGGCAGGGATGCTATTTTAAAGAGGCCTCCTGAAGAAATCAGAGATAGCTGTGTGGTGAGCAGTCACCTTGTGGAGATGCACAAGGCACATACTACAGGAAGAGAGGACAGCAAAAAATAACAGCTATGAGCATGGAATAAGCATGGCATGTTCCAGTGACAAGCTGAAGGCCTGGGGCCTCGAGGTGGGGTAAAGAGGGGCAGGCAGTAGGAGGTCAAGGTGAAGAGGCCGGTGGAGGCCGGATCAAGTAGGGCACTGAAGACATGATGTAGAGGTTGGCTTTTATTTTACATTCAGAGGCAAAGCACTGACAGGTTTCAGTGGATTTCAAAGTTCTCTCCTGCTGTCCTGTAAAGTAGTGAGAGATGAGTTAAGAAGCTATTGCAATAGTTAAAGCAAGACCTTAATCATAAAGCAGTGGTGAAAACTGACAAATTCAGAATATATCTTGGAATCTGAGCCACTGGACCTGTTAATTGATTGGACATTGGCAGTAATTAATGGGCTGGGAGAAGGGGCCCAGTGGGTAGAAGAAGAAAGAAAAACAGTCCTGGACGACTCCTGGATTTCTGTTCTTAGTCAACAATTGTATCATTTACTGAAATGGAAAAGACTGGCGGATGTGAACAGATTTTTATTTTATTTTATTTGATCTGGGGGCAAGGAAACCAGAAGTCTAAGACTAAAAGCCCCTTTCTTTAAAAAGATACTCCACATTAAGGTGGAAATGGGCTCAGACCATTCCAAAGACTAATCAGTCACTTTTAGCTGAAAAACAATCTCCTCAATAGAAGAAATCACGATGTCTCAAAGCAGAACAAGAACTTCACCAGATGGGCGTAATCTCGGATTAAATCGCCAATATAAACTATGTAATATGGTTTAATCCTTATAAATTGATATCTCCTATTTTGTAGAGGCATACAAATGGAATTGTTTTACTTTTTATTGTTTTCAGTATGTTTCCTTCTTCAATGAGTAAGCTCAGGAAGATTCACCGCATAGTGATTCATTCCATAATCATCTATTGAGGATGGTCCTTGTGCCGAGGACTATGATAAACCAGTGGTGATACAAAGATGAATAATACACATTTACCACCTCAGCAGGGCTTACTCTTTCTTTAGAATACTAAGAAGACAGAAACGTAAAAAATTATTCTAAAATGTGGAAGGCAGAGATAAATGTATAGACCATTAGAACACCATAGAGGAGAGATACCTAGTTTATGAAGGACAAGTATTAATTAACAAACATAAGCATGTTACATAATTTACTCGTAACATTTTTTTCCCTAGAATCCACCCTTTCCTTAAAATGTAAAGATTAGATTAAAATTTTAACTTCTTTATTTTGCTGTATTTTCCACTGAGAACTTGGGTTAACCCTTACTCATTTATTTGACCAGCATCTGTGTTGACCATGGGGATGGGTAAAAGATGCACAAAGATTTTCCAGTTCTACAGAAAAAGTTTCAGTTGGAGAAACATAGAAAGTAAAGGACAAGTTACTAAACAATATGTTAGGTGCTGTAATAGAGATACGCACCAGGGTCCATAGAAAAGGTGGAAACCAGTTTGTTTGTAGATGTTACAACAGTTCCTGCTGCTTGTGTACTGTGATGATTTCAATATTTTTTTATGCAACTGCTGCAAAGTCATAAATCTGTGCCCAGCACAGAGTCACCCTTACACTATGTTTTGATATTTGCTGAATTAGCTAGCCAATAAACTATTCACAGTAAGTCCTCAATCATTCAATAATTATTAATTAGATGAAAGAAAATGAAGTTGGCACCGTCTTCGCTTGAGATTATTGATGACTGAGCACCAGCTAAGAAGGCCAGTTGCAGCATTATGACCCACTCACTATTACTCACTATATGTTTTGAATTGTAGGCAGCACCTAATAATTTTCTTCCAAGTCTCTTTCAGTTGTTTCTGGAGTTCATTTGAGTATTGTTTCAATAGACAGCTGATTTCTTCCTTTCTAGGTCCAATGGTTGCTCTTCTTGGTTGCTAAGTAGACAAAAGGCCTTTTATAAATCAAGATCCCCCCTAGGATAAATGAGAATTCTTATGCGTGCTACATTTATTACATTATAGAACTGATCTCCAGAGAAAAGCCTCGGTCCACCTCACTTCTTCTGCAGACCCTGATGTACAAGACCTGGTTTGTCACTCATGCCCTCTGACTATCCTAACCTCCCGCTAGCCTACAAGGCCATATAATGCTCCAGTAATAACCACAACTAAGCTAGGATCATGCTATTTAAGATAAAATGCTACGACCACTGGGAGTAAAGAGCATATGTGTCCCTGACACATGTGTTTCTCCTATTGTCTACTCCATAAAAACACGGAGAAGGAAAGTATTTGTGTGACTTTTTATGGTTTATAAAGTGTTATTAACATACATTAACTGATTTTACTTCATAATACAATTGCCTAAATCATTGCTCAATTTCGCATAGAGAGTACAGTTTCCAGTTGTGGATGGGTTGTGGGTCAACAAAAAGAAATCCATACATACGTGAAACCCCTCTCTAAGTGGCTGATTTACCCCTTAGCCAGGGATACAGAACTTAATAATGGGCATTAGCAGGCCAACAAAGCAGAAGCAAATGCAGTACATCTGGGGAGAGATTTTTCCCTTGGTTTCCTCAAGAGGAAGCAGCAATGAAGTGACATTCGCCTTACAAGTAGGATGTTGAGAAATAACGGGATTTCTTGCTGGGCCATCGCCCTTTTACACTCATACTTACATCATCATTCCAGAACATCTCACACTAACCATCTGTGTGATTCTGTTTAAGAAATGTTTACAAACATTGAGCTCTCCTGATTCTTGACGTACGCTCAGTCATCCCAGCAACACTCTCATTTGGAGTTCTTGCTCAGGTGTCCCTGAACCGTTCCTCTGAATTCAGTTTTCCAGAAATTATCTATAAAGCCCATCTTCATGCTTAGACCAAATCTGAGACTCCTGTAGACTTTCTAACTTTGAAGAAAGAAAAAAAATTACAACTCAGTTATGAATTTGAAGGACTTCACGTCCTGTACATAAATAAGCAATTCTTTCTTACTGGTTTTAATTATGAGATTAGACCAAGGGGATTTACAGCAGCAGATTAAATCACAGGACAGTTCAACCCCAGCATTACTTACCGATTCTGGGGGAAAAGCTGGCTAATCCCTGCAGTGGAAACAATGAGAACCTTCACCAACTTTCTGAAATCAGTTGGTTTTCCTTTTGAAGTATTGCTTAATTATTATCTTCATTTCTTTATTTTCTCTCACAAATATTCACATGAAAGTGGTTAACAAATTGCGCATCCCCAATTTTTCACTCAAAATTCCCCTGTAACAATGATTTCTATATAATTTTTTCATTACATAAAGATATTATTGTAATAAACTCTAAATTTAAATTCAATAATTTCTTGACAGTAACTTTCTCTTACAGAGGAGAAATTAAGGAAGGCCTTTATTGGCGATGTTTTTGTTCTCCTAGCTCACTGTCTTATTTTTTCAGACTTTATTTCCAGTCTACATGGCCTTTCTCTTCAGTAATACTAGACTTGGATGAAGTCTTTCTTGCAGCCTTCTTTCTAGATAATTTTAGAAGCCATATGAGCAGAGGTTAAGGTCGAATACCCTGGAGACAGACTTTTTTTTTAACCCCTTACAAATCATTTACTAATGATGTGACCTCAAACAAATGGCTTCTCTGTGGCTTCTCTGTGCCTCAGTTTAATCAATTATAAAACAGACTTGCTTTGAAGATTAAATTAATTGATGTATGTAAAGTGCTTAGAAGAGTTCCTAGCACTGAATGAGGGCTCTATAAGTGTTTATTGCAGTTAATTATAATGGAAGTATTCCAAAGGAAGTGACAAGAAATGAGAATGCATCTTTAGGTAACTATCATTTCCTTTTGTCTAAAATTATCTTAATATCTTATTTTGGTACTTTTTCAAGTATGTGATTTGAAATTCATAATTTGAACAATTAGTTCTTTAAGCTCTCTGACCTTGAGGCTTGTTGAATGATGGACTAGATTGCACTATTGGTCAGGTTTAATTAGACTGTAAGGTTATTTCACCAAGTCATTCTTGACTCCTGATATAATTTCAGACTGTAAGCAGGAGGTGTGCTGGATCTGGCTTACACTGGCTTGCAAGAGCCTATTGTGTGTATTTCCTCTTAATTCTACATTCAATGGTATAACACTGGTAGCCTGAAATCAGTCATAGTGGGAGAATGTACATCATGAAAATTGGCAAATGTCACAAATCAGAGCCTTTTTCTCCTAAGAGGAATGAGCTGGTTATTAAATATTTACTACCACACTATAAGATATAAATCCATTTGAAACAAATGAAAAATCATTTCAGAACTCAACAAAATAAAATTCAAAATCTCTTTTCCTATTAAAATATTTATACCTAGGTGGTCAAAATATTTTATCTGTCTTTACAAAATAGCTTATACCTAGTTTTCAAGTTTTATCCCAATAGATCAACAATTATCTAATATAATTAATCTCAGAATTTTCATCTCAGTATCAGTCATAAAAATTCCCCATATCTATAATCATTTTGACATTATCCTCAATAGTTAATTACCACTAATTTTAAAATGTTTAATGTTTAAGTTCTAATTTGAGTATTATTTATATTCTAAACATCCTCAATTTAACCATCTTTGGGGGAAAAAAAAACTCCCTTAGCAGATTAAAAGATTAATTTTTGTCTTCGTCCAGTCATTTAATACAATATTCATAATAATCCAAATGCTGTATAGGTATTAATGATCTGCCACATGCTTTAATTACTATCTTAGTATTCTTTGAAACTAGGTGAATTTCACCAGTCTGTTATTCACAAGATTGTTTATCAAGAAACATTTAACTCAGACTCAGTTGCATCTGAATTTACTAGGAAAAAAACACATTTTCCCATACCTCTCTAACTGTGAGTACCATAAGGACATCTTTGTATCTTAAGCACCTAGCTAGTGCTTGACACTTAGCAGAAGACTCCGTTTTGGTTAATTGAAGGATCACTACAAAAAAAGCCATGAAATTTATGTCTCTTGACCTGACAAACTACAGCCTTCCTGCAGATAAAGTTACTAAGAACTTGCCATATTCTGTTCTTCTAAACAGAAATTTACCAAGGGAATTTTCACCTGACAGCCACTTTACATGTGGGAGTCCAGGAGGTGAAACTCAAAATTTGATACATTCTCCCTCACACCCATTTAGGATGGCTACTATCAAAAAAACAGAAAGTAAGTTTTGACAAGGATGTGAAGTAATTGGAACCTCTATGCAATGTCAGTGGGGATGTAAAATAGTACAGCTACTATGGAAAACCGTAATGGTTGTTCCTCAAAAAAATAAAAATGGAATTACCATAGGATCCACTTCTGGGTCTATACCCAAAAGAATTGAAAGCAGGGTGTCAAAGATATATTGGTACAACCATGTTTATAACAGCATTATTCACAGTAACTAAAATGTGGAAGCAACACAAATGCCCATCAGGAGATGGGTAGATAAGCAGAATATGGAGTCTACATACAATAGAATATTATTTATCCTTAAAAGAAAGGAAATTCTGACACATGCTACCACATGGATGAATCCTGAGGACATTGTGCTAGTGATAAGCCAGTCACAAAAAGACAAATGACTATAGGATTCCACTTATATGAGGTTCTAAGAGTATTTCAGATCATAGCTACAGAAAGTAGAGTGGTGGTGGCCAGGAGCCAGGGGAGGCAGGGGGAATGGGGAGTTGTCATTTAATGGATATAGGGTTTCAGTTTTAAGAGATGAATTGTGGAGGTGAATGGTAATGATGGTTGCACAGCATTGTGAATATATTTAATACCAGTGAACCGTACAGTTAACAATGGTTGAGATGGTAGATTTTATTTTATGTGTACTCTACCACAATGAAGTCATTGAATAAACATTTGGTACATTGTAGGTTTTACAAAGGCCTCCCCCAGTCACAAAGCCAGTCCCAGGCAAATGACACCTAGCATTTGAATAGTGCTTTGGGTTTTCAAAGTGCTCTCACACGGTTCCAAGACAATTTCAAGAAATGAAGTTTGTTTTATCATTCCCAACTTCTCACTGTTGTTTCTCCCTCTTCTATTTCACCTTGTCATTCCGCTATGTTTATCACCTAGTTTCTTTTGAGTAACCTTTATATCTACCTCCTTCCCATTACAAGTTAAATAAAGAAAGTTTCTCCAATGAAAAAACCAACCGACGAATGGTGACTTTTCTTCAAAGAGAGACTTGTAGATTTTCAGATGAAAAGAATGAAGGGTGCTTGAGAAAGGAAGAAAAATTTGTGACAGAGAGGGAATAAAAGGAAGGAAACGAGAAAGGGAAGGTGGGAAGGAAAGAGAGAGGGAGGACAATTTAAACAGGGTAAGGATTCTGCCTTTCTGCACCCCGTGCCCCACTGAGAACAAAACATGCGTAAGATGGAAGACTTGAGTGCTGACTCCTCAGCTGGTCCAAGCGTACAATGTGCCTGTCAATATATGCATCTCATAGTCCTGAGCCTGAATCTGGTTTTTAAAGAAAGACATTAGTGTGTCTCCTAAGTATGAACTAGTATTAGCACTTCATCTGGTGCCCAGACGAAGAAACGGTACCTGACTCTGTGCTGGGAGAAGCACTCTGGTGTTAAAGTTAGTAAGAGATAAAAGGTCCATTCAAGCTTGATACCTAAATTTTGATCATGCATATGGTAACGTTAAGAGTATTTTAAATGTTTTCAGAGGTGACTTAGGCGATTCTTGATTTTCAGCTTCGACCTGATTTTGGAACCTAGTCCTAAAATGCAGTACTGCCATTCATTGTCACCGAGGCATTATAGCATTGATCATCTTTTCCTTATATCCAGACTAATTTCTGTTCCACACATACACTGGAATTCCATGCAAAGCATAACTGTACACTTTCCCTTGAACCTCAAGCTCAAGGGGAAAAAACATGGGAATTTGGAGGAGCTGACCAATCTCTTCCCATTCTCATAAAATCCTGACCTACTATGAGCTCTCAGCCAAAATACCAGACTTAGGAAAGTAGGACTGATAATTTTGAAGAGGTAGCTGTTTTAAATACCCTTTCAAATAAGAGAGAACGATGTCCCTGAGCCTGGGAGTAACTCCAGAGTCAGAATTTAAAGTTATTAGGCTATTAAAGATCAGGGACCTCCAGGAGTTAACTTAAGACCCACAGTGTGTTTGCAAAAGAGGCTAGATTGGGGAAAAAATATGTTCTACACTTAAGAGATTACTGGTAAGGGTCTCCTTAGTTAATACTTGCTGAGAGCTTGGAGATCTCACAGGACGTTAAATGTTCTTTTTGCAATAGTACCTGCACCCTTATGTTCTTATTATATTGCACATTTGAGGTTTCCTGTGTTGTCTAATTATACAAGGTTCTATCCTATCCATTGGAGATTCCAAGTCTGCCTTTTCAATTAACTCATGGATATTAGACAAGAGACTTGTGTTCTTTTTGTTGGACAGCAAAATGTGCTCTCTGAAATGTAGGTCGTTTGTGATACCAGGAAAACTGTAGGCTTCCATTCCCCGGTGTACTCTGTAGTCATTTCTTTGTATGCTAATATCACCATTCACTATGATGGGAGTCTGCGGCTTTTAGAAATATTTAAAACAGTATATTTTAACGTGACTGTGATGTTTCTTGGGGACAAAAACCGTTTTAATTCATGAAATTAGTATTAATACTTTCAATAATAAAAATAAAATGTGCCTCATCACTGAGTCCCACATTTCAGTTCAGGATACAAATACGTATTCAAACACTTGAGCCTTTCAAGCCTGTGTTTATACACGTCCCTTTGTACGTGTCCATTTACTGGCTTTATCAGTTGCTCAAATAAATACTAGATGAACTATACTATAAAAGGAAGAAATATGTATATTCACAGGGCACAACAGGTAGATTCTACTTTCACGAGCCCTTGCTGGAGTTCTCTATCCTTCCGTTCCACTCTCCACATCCCCTGACTCCATTACCAGTACTGAAATGCATAGCTCTTCTCCAGTTGCTGTGGAATATCACCAGGAGTGACAGAAAGCAAGTGCTCCTTAGTGTGGCGCTGCATCATTCAGTATTCAGGGTTAGATTCTAAAGGAAATAGTCAAAAGTACTCTTTAAAGCTTTATCAATACTTGATGTGCAAGCTTAATTAATCTTAATTAATCTTTCAAGGTAGCGACTATTACTTTCTCTAATTTACAAATCAAGAACTATGACAGCAAGAAGTCTTAGTTGTTATAACTTGTCCAAAGTCACAGGCAGTAGATGACAAGACCCCTCCCTGGCTGGCCATCAGGCCCTGCCTCACGCAGCAGCTGCCAGCCCACTGGTGGGCGGGGCCGGGTCCTAGCTGAGGCTGGCTGTGGGGCCCAGGGGAGCCCAAGAGGGTGAGTCCTGGGGCTAATGTTGGCCCACTATATCTTAGCTTTTACCTGAAACTGTTTTTCCTAAAAGATCAACATACCGTCTAAGGAAAAAAATAATAATAAAGTAAAAAAAAAATTATCACATTGAATACATTATCTATTCTATCATTTCAAAATTTAGCAGTAAATATATTTTCTGTAAAATCGCCTTCATTATTAATTGGTCCTTCCATTAGTTTTTAATGGGTAATAGTCACATCAAATACAACCTGGAATTAACTATTTGAGACAATACAGGCAACTTTGTAAAATCACTTGTCCTTCCTTCTCTGTTGGAGCTCAAGTACTTATTTAAAGGCTACAATTAGCAAATTTTTCCAGCTGTCCTGCAACGAACTTGGTTCACCCATTAAAGTAGAGAGAAAATAGCAAAAACTGTCGAATAGAAATAAGGAGTTGTAACTGCCTAATTTAACCCTACAAACCATTTCTCCTCCTGCATATAATTGCCATTGTTTTGGTTTATAGGGACCGAGCACCTTTTATTTTTACTTCAGAGATGGAGTACTTTATTACAGAGGGTGGGAAAAACCCACAGCATTTCCAAGATTTTGTGGAGCTCTGCTGTCGAGCTTATAATATTGTCAGAAGGCACAGCCAACTGCTCTTGAACCTGCTAGAAATGGTAAGTCCCCTGGGGAAATAACAGAAATAATAAGCTTCATGTATGTCTCTCTTTCAGTAGTCTATCTTTGCTAATGGCTTGGAGTTCCCAAAAGAGCTATTCAAAACAGAATAGAATGAACAAACTAAAAGTACCATTGTACAGCTTATGAACACATTTCTTAATAATTCATAACGTCAGTTCACAGTTATTGTCTCAGACCTTTCTTTTCACAATAATATTGATGTATTCAGGGGTTATCTCAGTATCTTTTGATTAAAGATCAAGGACAGTAATTTAGAATATTGTATCAGTTGCATTGTGCTTTAGGATTTTTCAGAAATATTTTTGAAATACTACCTCATTTACACATTATGGCAACCCAATGATGTAGAGCAGGCAAGGACTTTTCCTGGTTCCCCTCCCAATCTCTGCCTTTGATCCCTTGCTTATTTTCCAGATTAAGAAACTGGGGGTCAAAAACGTAAGGTGACTTGCTAGCAACTCAACTCCAAAGTAGTACGTTTAGTACATTGAGTCTGCTGAGTCATGGTCCTGTGTGCTCTCTGTTGACCAACAGGGGAATGTTTAATGTTTCATTCCAGTGGGCAACAGGAGAGACCAGATAGTCAGGGTGAGAGGACAGGGATCTGATGGAAATATCTTCACGGAGAAGAAGGTGGTGATTTCTTTGGGCAAGTACATACACGCTTGTAATTGCAGCAAACTGTAGGAGAGAAGTATATCTCTTGTAAATCAGCATTTTGTTTGGAGTCAGTATAATCATCAAAAATAATTGGTTCAGAGCCTTCAGATGACAGTTCTGCTAGATGCTGTTAAGGGCACAGGCTTGGTGGCAGGGCCTTGCTGGATTTGAGATCTAGCTTGGTGTTTTACTGTCTACATTCCTCAGGTTGTGTTACTAAACTCCAGCAGGACTCTGTTTCCTCATCTATTAAGTGAAGGTAATAGCATCTACCTTGTAAGGCTGATAAATAAATGATCCTAATAATGAACATTCGCATGAGCATTATTCTAGGTTCTTTATGCGTATTGATTGATTTACATGTTGTAATAACCCTATTAGATAATTAATATAAAGCACTTAGCACAGTACCTATCACACAGCAGGATTCAATTAATTTATTATACTAGATCCTTGTAATCTGTAAAAGCACTGTCCATACAGTATCCCCTAATCACTTGATGATTTAAATTTAAATTTACTAGTATTGAGTAACGTTTAAAATTGAGCTTCTTAGTCCTCACTAGCCACATTTCAAGCACTCGATAGCCAGGTCTGGCTAGTGGTACCATATTGGACAGCACAGATATAGAACACTCCCATCATCGTAGAAAAGTTCTATTGGGTAGTGCTAAATAAATGTTGACCTTGTTGCAATGAAGACTTGATTTTGATCCTTGTTTTAATTTTTAAACAACACATGCACCTTGCTTCTCTCCTCTCTGTCTTGAAAAATATGAATTTCTAAAAATATTATAAACATGTAGTCCTTCATATAGAAAGACACTTTGGTTACTTCATGTGTAAACTGGATATATAAGGTTCTGCCCATCTCCAAAATCTTCGAGTTGGCTTTCCCGTAATAACCAGTGACTCATAGTGGTAGAATTTTATTCTATCTCCCAATTCTATTAGGTCATATTGCATTTATGAGATGGTATATAGTTCATAATTTGTATTCGTACCACAAAGGAAACTCTGCAAGGAGTGAGTCCATGTCCTTGACTCCATTTCATAATAAATATCCAGGTAGTATCAACTCTAATATCCTTTTGGGATCTAGCGGGGTCTAACTCATGAATCCACGAGCTCTCGCGTATTCACTAAATGCCAGACACTGTGGAGGATACATTAACATATGAGACCCAGTCGGTCTTAAAGTTTTCAATTCAGTAAGGAAGATTAAATTCATGTACACGAGTAAATGAGGTATCCATAACTTCTAAATGCCTGAAATGCTATAAATAACTGCATACTAGGAGTATCACATTCTAACAGCTACCTTAACCAGTCACAGACATTTCAAAAATAAACCCAAAGCAGAACAGTACAAATGTAGTTTTATGCTGTTTCTCAGGTAACAGTAAAATTACGCTGAATGACAAGTAAGCATATTAAAATAATGTGAAATGACAGCTTTTTGAAAAAAAATGATTCTGAAACACATGGGTGGGCTTTTTTCTCTCGTTTAATAAATGTTTCTACCTACCTAAAAAGAAAGCTTCTAACATACGAGTCGTAATATAAATAATCATTAAAGGGTTTAATAATATTGTTTCATTTAAAATAAGCAGATACATGATATTTTAATCAAGTATTGAAATAATTTCTCATAAAATAATATAAAGTTGGATGTTGAAGGTTTCTCGTATATAGTATGTGCAAAAAATTTCCCTGTATTTTTATTGTTCAAATGTGACTTTTAGGCTAAGGAAGAAAATTTGTCAGCAAAGGGTAATAATTCAGATTAATCATATAATCTTAGATTTAGACTTTTACAGAGATTGAAAAAGATCAGAAGCAATGTGGACCCATTAGATCAATGAATAAATATATGTAAGACAGCAGCGTGTTATTATCTGTTTCTGGTTATTCACCTCTTGACTCTTCCCTTCAGACTTCTTCCTTACGGGATTCTGTAGATTATCAAATCAGCAAAGGTTTCAGGATCATACTTTCTTTGATAGAGCCTCTTATAAAAGAAAAACCAAATTTAAATTTACAAAAGACTATTTTCTACCTGTGTGGATAATCTATATTTCCCTCAATTCTCTCTCAAACTGACTCTTATGTTAACTTCTTTAGAAAGAACTTAATCTCCTGTGCCATGGCCCAGTTACAACTTGAGAAATACTTGACATGGGTCATAAATTCTGCCATGAGTGGACAGGGCCCAGGATTACGAGCCACAGGCGTCTGGTGAATCGACTATTGAGTTAATTGCTTGTCCTTGGTGAAGACGAGCATATTTCCAGATATTGGCAAGTCCTTTTTATTTACTCCTGGGAAAAGCTGGGAAAAAATAATCCATGAAATTCCCATCGTGCTTAAAAGCAAAACATCTGTAGAGACCCAAGAGTGTTGCTGGCTGAATTCACTAACATAAAAGCCTGTATTTCATCAGCTTTTCTCTTATTAAAAAATCAATACTAGCTATTATGGAAGGCTCCCAGAGAACACAGGAACCATTCACCCAGTCTAAAATGTTTATCACACTCATTATTATATCAGATATTTCCCAGCAGAAATCCTTCTGACTTCTCTACGTGATAGCAAAGAGTGTCTGCTTCCCTGAGCATAACTATTAGTAGGAAAAAAACAGACGTAAGAGAAAATGTTAAATGTTCCTGTCCTTTCAAAAAGAACCTGTTTATTACCCAGACTAGCCAACTTTTTGCTTTCTTATTGCCCCAATGAAAGTTATTACCCAGGTCATCTAAGCTAGGAGGCACTTGAACCACATCTCTGTGGGTCAGTGAACAGACAAGGCGAGGTGGACCCAGGTATGAGGCAGTCCTCTCTCTGATGTGCAGAGTCTCAACACTCAAAGCCCCCTCTCTAAGGAACGAAGCACAACAGCAAGGGCAAAGTTAGCACGTGTTACCTTTAACCAGCCACACTAAGGAGAGAGCATTTGGATTTGAAGCCATCTGCACTTGGCAACTGGTGTGTAGTGTGTGTGTGTGTGTGTGTGTCTGTGTGTAGGAAGGGATAAGCATAGGGTCTGCTTCCCAAAGATGTGGTTGGCACTATCCCAGGTGAACAAGTAGAAACTCAGAATATCCAGAGAAACTTAGAAATCAATTCTGATCTAGCGAAGAAGCTTGGTCTTAGCAAATGAGCATCGTGTGATAAAGGAGAAAACAGCCAGAGCAAGTACACCATGTCTGTAGCACCCCAAGTATAGAACTGAAGAAAAACCTTCATGTACACTTTAGTTGCTGTTGGCAATGTATCTCCCGATGGCTGATTTTGTAGTTAGGGTTGAACTTGCTATCTATAGATTTTCAGTGACTAATCGGATCAGGTATTTTTTTCATTCATTCATTCATTCATTCATTCATGTATTCATTATTTCACAGACTTTCATTAAGTTCTGTTTACAAAGCACCATGCTAGGCAATATAGACAATTCAACACTGAGTAAAAACCTAGTTTCTGTTCTCAAAGAACTTAAAATCTAACATGACAAACATGCACATGAACAAAACATAGTTAAGGCTAGGCAGCAGGAAGTGCAGTGAGAGAGGTGGAACCCAACTAGGATGGTTGTACAAAGGAAGGAAGTAATGAAGTCTTATCAAGAGGATCTGTGGTGTTTCAAGGAGGAAGAAATATTTGAGATGAGCTTTCAAAAAGAATTCCAATAGACAAGGAGGGAGGGGAACGGAATCCTGGCTGAAAGAAAAATATACATATATCTAAAATCGAATAACTTACCTCCATTCCTAAGCAGTCTCCTTATCCAGCCTCTTATTTGGCACCACTTTAATCTGTTTTTCACGTGTAACTATGATGATCTTTCCAAAACGCAATTCATTCTTTTAATTCTCATTTTAAACACTAAAAGAGCTTTCCCTTGCATTTAGGAGAAAGTACAAACTCTTCCATGTTGCTAAAATATCCTACGCTACCTGCCTTTTCAGCCCCATCTCC